>NW_027361743.1:62765000-63049215 GCF_039654945.1 Dendrobates tinctorius
CCATGGATCGGTGATAAATTGTTTTAACCAAAGAACCACATTAATGTAAACTACCGTAATTATACATCCCAGTTATGGGGGTGCACAGTAGATGTGCAGGAGCCGCCTGTGTTTTACAGCCGATGCTCCACTATAATGGGGATAACGACTGACAGATATTAGCATATAGCTGTAGGATGGGGCCCTAGAGTCCATTCCCCTGGTGGGCCCCAGACACCCCAGTTCGACCCTGAATATACATCATTGTGGATTATCAGATACCGGATTTAGGGAAATTTCTCTGTAATATGGAAGGCAATGACATGAATAGATAGCAAAATCTGGTTTGTCTACAATCTTTTTTATTTGTTAGGTTCTTTCCTGTTACAGCACTTCTCTCCTGTAGTATAAACCTTCTCTCACACTAGTGCTAGCACTAAACCTTGGTTTGCCTTCTTCTAAAGTCTCTGTTGTCCCCGCAGACTTAGAGATTTCCAGCATTACTCCATGCAGCCATAAGGACCTTCTCTCTTTACTCCTTGGGTTTCCGCTGTCCTAGCAGGAAGTGAGAAACGTTCTCGTAAATCACAAGGATGGTACAGCAGGCGGGGTCGCTCAAAATAACTTGGGGGCAATTTTCTTTAGAAGTCCGTATATACTCGCGTATAAGCCGACCCATGTATAAGCCGACCACCCTAATTTTGTCACAAAAAACTGGGAAAACTTATTGACTCGCCTATAAACCTAGGGTGGAAAATGCCGAAGCTACTGGTAAATTTCAAAAATAAAATGGGCCCCATAAGATGCTCCATAAAGTTCATGATGGCCCCATATAATGCTCCATAAAGTTCATGATGGGTTCCATAAGATGCTCCATACAAAAATATGCCTAATAATGCTGCACAGTGAATAATGGTAGCCCTATTACATGGTCCATAATAACATATGCCCCATATAATGCTTCACAGTGATTGGTGGCCCCTTATAATGCTGCATGGAGAGTGGCCCCTTATAATGCTGCACAATGATTAGTGGCCCCTTATAATGCTGCACAGTGATTAGTGGCCCCTTATAATGCTGCACAGTGATTAGTGGCCCCTTATAATGCTGCACAGTGATTAGTGGCCCCTTATAATGCTGCACATTGATTAGTGGCCCCTTACAATGCTGCACGGTGATTAGTGGCCACTTATAATGCTGCACAGTGATTAGTGGCCCCTTGAAATGCTGCAGTGATTAGTGGCCCCTTATGCTGCACGGTGATTAGTGGCCCTTTGTAATGCTGCACAGTGATTAGTGGCCCCGTATAATGCTGCACAGTAATGAGAGGCCCCCTTATAATGCTGCACAGTAATGAGTGGCCTCTTATAATGCAGCACAGTGATGAGTGGCCCCATATAATGCTGCACAGTGATTACTGGCCCCATATAATGCTGCACAGTGATTACTGGCCCCATATAATGCTGCACAGTGATTAGTGGCCCCTTGTAATGCTGCACAGTGATTAGTGGCCCCTTGTAATGCTGCACAGTGATTAGTGGCCCCTTGTAATGCTGCACAGTTATTAGTGGCCCCTTGTAATGCTGCACAGTGATGAGTGGCCCCTTGTAATGCTGCACAGTGATGAGTGGCCCCTTATAATGCTGCACAGTGATTAGTGGCCCCTTGAAATGCTGCAGTGATTAGTGGCTCCTTATTATGCTGCACGGTGATTAGTGGCCCCTTATTATGCTGCACGGTGATGAGTGGCCCCTTATAATGCTGCAAGGTGATGAGTGGCCCCTTATAATGCTGCACAGTGATGAGTGGCCCCTTATAATGCTGCACAGTGATGAGTGGCCCCTTATAATGCTGCACAGTGATGAGTGGCCCCTTGTATTGCTGCACAGTGATTAGTGGCCCCTTACAATGCTGCTGCCGCAGCCTCAATTAAAAAAATGAAAAAAAAAAACTATATACTCACCTTGTCACTGCTGCAGCTGCTGCTCCTCAGCGTTGCTGGCTCTGCAGTGACTGTTCAGGCAGAGGGCGCCTGCTAACTACGTCATGGCACCCTCTGACCTTAACGTCACTGCCAGAGGAAGCAAGACAGCAGAGCGATGCGCAGCGGTGGAATGGGGCACAGGTGAATATGGCTCCCCCCGTTATACTCACCTCTCCTGGCATGTCTCTGCAGCCCCCCGTGCTTGTTCCATCTTCTCAGTGCTGTTCTTCCTGCTTTCTGCGGTCACGTGGTGCCGCTCATTACATATGTGCATATTAATGAGGGTAATGAGCGTACCACGTGACCGCTGAAAGCAGGAAGAACAGCGCCGAGAAGATGGAATAAGCACGGGGGGCTGCAGAAACATGCCAGGAGAGGTGAGTATGATCTCCGACACCCCCCGCTCCCCCTCCCTGGCCGACCCCCGGTATATGACTCGCGTATAAGCCGAGAGGGGGACTTTCAGCCCCAAAAAATGGGCTGAAAATCTCGACTTATACGCGAGTATATACTGTAAGCCTTTTTTGTCCTTTAAGACAGAAGAAACAAAACTATTAACTCTTCTTCTAAGGTCTGACTGTGAGCTCGGACCCTCCCCAGCTATTTGTTAGGGCACTCCAGGCTAAGGGGTTGTACTGCTATGCTCTGTTATTGCAGACTTCATCATCCCAATCATAGTTCATCATCAGCACATCAGCCCCATCATAGTCCATCATCAGCACATCAACCCCATCATAGTCCATCATCAGCACATCAGCCCCATCATAGTCCATCATCAGCACATCAGCCCCATCATAGTCCATCATCAGCATATCAGCCCCATCATTGTCCCATAATGAAAGAAGTGTTGTTGCGCATTCTTAACAGCCGCTTGTTCCAGACACCCTGTTCTTAGGATTGGTGGGGGTCCTGGCAGTGAAACACCCGTAATCAGCAAGTTATGATCTACCAATGGCTAGGGGATAACTTGCTGAGGAGGCAGAAGTTGGGGACTACTGTTTTTAAAGACCGCAATACCTATATCAGGAGCTGTAAAGAAATATATGTTTCTAAGCTTTATCTTGAGTCCATTTTCCTTGTCGATAATTCTTAGATAATTCTGGGAAAAAAAGTATTTTAATACATATAACAAACTTAAATTGTCTTTGGAGAATAAAGTCTATCGGCGGTCAGTGCAGTGTACTACATTAGTTTGTGGGACAGAACATGTTGATAAAGGGTCGGTCTCATCACTGCACTCACCGTCCATAAGCTTTATTAGGGTAGATATCCACAGAATATGGATATAGTAGATGTATACCCCCTCTCAGGAATCCTTCCCTCATATTAGCTATGATGACTACATTCCACTGCAAACAGCAGAAGAAACTTGAGGCGCACTATTTACAAGAGGAGTTTTCCCATACATTTATGTGTTATCCATAAAATATTCTATAAATGTCTGATAGGCAGAGGCCCCGGACGTGAAACCCGCATCTGTCTACAGACCTGGGGAACTATGAATATACAGATGGCCATTCACTATTGGGGAGGTTCCTATAAGATCTGAGTACTCAGCCTTGTGTTTGGTTATTTTCATAGACCTTGACATGAGCGGCAGGGTACATATGAAACCAGTGCTCCACCCAATTCTTCCTGAAGCAATTTTGTGGCTGATTCAAGACCCCTGTACTATTGATTTGAGGGTTCCTAAATGGTTGGAGACCCACACCAGTCTAATGTATTTGAGATGTTGTACCCTCTTAACGAAAGATCAGAGGAAAATACCTTCAACAAAACTGCTGGTTGGGTCGGATGTGGTATTCTGAGCCACTTGGTTTGTTGTCTCATATGTTTATGCTTAAAGTTCTTAATGGTTTGTTCTTGTTGAGTTTATGGGACCTTTGTCTATACTGTACTGTTCCTTTTTCATTTTTTTAGATAAGCATTCCATACTGTTAGGTGAAGAACTGGTGCTACCCTTCTTCACATTGAGGCATCATCCTACCATTGTGATCAGAAGCCCTATAACCCGGCTTCATTGTTAGGATGCAGGATTTATATAAATTAGCTCTACTGGGGTCTTAAAAGTGCAGGCATTGAGGAAGAAGTACAAAATCAGCAGGCAAATGAGTAGTCAGAAACAAGCAAAGGTCAGGGCAGGCAGCAGTGCAGAAACATAACCGGAAACAAGCAGAGGTCAGGGCAGGCAGCAGTGCAAAAACATAACCGGAAACAACCATAAAACCAAAGAAAAAAAACGACCCACAGTCCATATAGTGCAGAATAATATACATTTTTATTAGTATCACAGATTAATAACCGGAAACAAGCAGAGGTCAGGGCAGGCGGCAGTGCAGAAGCATAATCCATTGAGCAAGCTGAGGTCAGGGCAGGCGGCAGTGCAGAAACATAATCCATTGAGCAAGCTGAGGTCAGGGCAGGCGGCAGTTCAAAAACATAATCCATTGAGCAAGCAGAGGTCAGGCAGGCGGCAGTGCAGAAACATAATCCATTGAGCAAGCAGAGGTCAGGGCAGGCGTCAGTTCAAAAACATAATCCATTGAGCAAGCAGAGGTCAGGGCAGGCGGCAGTTCAAAAACATAATCCACTGAGCAAGCAGAGGTCAAGGCAGGCGGCAGTGCAGAAACATAATCCATTGAGCAAGCAGAGGTCAGGGTAGGCGGCAGTTCAAAAACATAATCCATTGAGCAAGCAGAGGTGAAGGCAGGCGGCAGTGCAGAAACAATCCATTGAGCAAGCAGAGGTCAGGCAGGCGGCAGTTCAAAAACATAATCCATTGAGCAAGCAAAGGTCAGGGCAGGCGGCAGTGTAGATGCATAACTTTAAACAAGCAGAGGTCAGGGCAGGCGGCAGTATAGAAACATGATCCATTGATCAAGCCATAGTCAAAACCGGAAAATCTGTCTAAGAAGCAGCTGTGCAGAAGATGGTATGTGCTTGCTGCAAGCAACTCGCCACTACATTTTCCGCCGGCTAAATCAAAGTGCCGCGGAATTCTCTTCTCGGGAGAATGATCTTCCTAGGACTTGGAAGGAAACCCAAATCTCTCTTGTAGGCACGTTGTACATCCTGTGGGCTCATCAGCATTACTTGCATGATCTTTCCAGTGGTATAGCTGACTGGCAGGTGTGGTGTAGGATTGTAGCCTTGTTTAGCAGTCACCTTAATACGCGGTTGATGGTCGTAAGGCATACTGAGGAGTATACGTGCTTGAGAGGGAGTTAGCTCCATCCAGGTGCATGGGGATGGGCTCCTGGGCAATGTGGCTGTTGTCTCTTCCTCATCTACTGTTCTGGTGAGTATCAGGCGTTCCTTCATACCCTCTGGCTCTGCGCTGATGTTTGCTGCAGGTTGTACGAATCGGCCTATTTCGGGCATTGTAGGATATGGTGGTGGACTTTTCAGTCTGGAATATCGGTCCTTTGCCTTTTCCGGTGTTTTGAACAGGCATTTAATAATTGACACGATATAATAAAGCACTGCCATCACATACCCCGTGAAGCCAGTTGGCCTTTGGTGGTGTTCAGGCCTCTGACTGTATAGGGATGTCCTGGCATGTGGGAGACGTCTCCGTGGTTGGAACTTTCCTCCAGCTACGGGTGCAGCCATTAGGCTCCCTTCCCCTCCACACACACAAAAGTGTGTGCGGATGGTAGAAAACACTCCCAAAAAAAAGAAATAAAAGTAAAAAAAATAAACAAAACAAGTAAAAAGTGATTTACAAGTCGCTCTGGGTTAGTGTTCAGCTCTCCTCTCTATCTCTGCTTGCCTCGCACTGACCGTTCTTGCGGAACATTCCATGACTCGTGGACAACGCTTCTGTGATGTCATAAAGACGAACATGGCAATGGGTCTAATATAGGAGAACTAGTTATGTTACCCATGGCAGACCATCCAATACCAGCTGCCACTGTACGGATAGGGGTTAGCTGGATTGGGATGAGATGTATAAAAACTTACCGGTACAATAGCGCAAGTCATTGCTTTATTTACTGTTTTTGCTTTTTTACCTGTTTACAGGCAAATCTTTCTATTTGATATTTTCAAACCTGTATAATTCTGTATCCTCATATGTGAGATAATGTGATGTATCTATTGTCAGCTTCTTCCAGGAATGTCTCCTCCTCTCTTCCCGGTAACACGGATCACCCGTGATGGGCACAGACCATTGCTGTAGTCAGAATTATTTCATATAGCTTCAGAATAAATGTTAAATAATATTGTATTTTTTCCATATAATTGGCTCAGATCACTTTTTTTAATTTGTCTGTAATTCTAAGTAGTGATAAAAAAATAAATAACCCCAAGTGTGAACCTGGTGTAGAACGTACAAATTGTCCAGAGTCTCTCCTGGGCCATGTTCACACGTGCAGAAGTGCTGCATTGTTTCCATAGGTATTCGCACTAAAGCAATCAAAACTTTTTATTGTATTTTTTTGTGGCAGTTTTTTCGAATGCATTTTTTTTAGTAGAGGAATGCTTCAGTTCCACAATTGGAGACTTCATTGGAATTTTGCATGCGTTTTTTATGCTCTCCATATACTATAGTGGAAAATATTAAACAAAAGCATCAAAAAGTTCACACTTCTGCTGCACCATTAGCCCCTGTATGTAGTACAGCTTAGGCCTCTTTCACACTTCAGTTTTTTGCATCAGTTCAAATCCGCCAAAAAGGCAGACAAGCGGATCCGTTCTGAACTGATGTGAACGGATGGCACAGGATCCTGAAAATGAGGAAATTTAAAGGAAACGCTGGTCGGGAAGGAGAGAGAGAGAGAGAGAGTTTTGTTGCAAGCTCCGTTTTGAAATCTTTGAGGATGGTGACGGACAGCAACTTTTGGCGGATCCTCAAAAAAAAAACTGATGAAACGGACAGCCATCCGTCACAATCCGCCATTAATGCAAGTCAATGGGGAAAAAACGGATCCTCCAAAAAAAATTGAGGATCCGTTTTTGTCAAAACCTGACGGATTGTGACTGATTGCAAAAAACTGAAGTGTGAAAGGGGCCTTAGGGAGCGATAAATGAAGTGAAAAGAAAAGTAAAACAACAAAAAAAGATTTAAACAAATCTGAAAAAAAACTCATAAAAGTTCAATTTTCCTCCATTGAAAATGAACATAAAAAAAAATGTCAAGTGATATCGCCACATCCAGCAAAGTCCGAGCTATCAAAATATAAAAATAATTAACCCAATTGGTAAACACAAAAAATTTAAAAACGCCAACATTGCGGTATTTTTTGGTCGCTGCAATACCACTTAAAATACGTAACAAGCAACTAAAATGTCATATCTATCCCAAAGTAATATCCATAATAACGTCTCGCCTTATGAAAAAATAATCCCTCTCATAGCTCTATTGAACGAAAAAGTAAAACTACGGGTCTCGGAAAATGGCAACACAAACTCCAACATATTTTTTATTTCAAAGTCTTGATTTTTTTTCTACCACTAAAATAATTTAAAAATCTGGGCACGTTTAGTATCTCTGTAATCATACTGATGAGGAGAATCATATTACATGGTCATTTTTACCACATAATGTACGCCGTAAACATAATTAAGGTCAGAATTGCGTTTTTTTTCACAATTTTCCCATTTCCCTGTACATTGTGTGTCAGGATAAGTCACAACCACTGCCACCAATATTTCTTGAACACCACTTGCTCACGACACACCTGCCCTGGGATGTTACTATAAAGGTGAACCTCCCATATTCTTTTGTCCACTCACCTAAGCGCACCCCGCAGACAGTTCTCACATCCACATCACACTGTTTGCTGCTATCGGTCACTGTTTTGATAGGCCAGTGAGACACCTGCGCTGGGTCACACACTAGCACACATGCCACCCAGCTTTTCTGAGCCCCTGATAGGTGCTCTTCTTTTACTTTTGTATACACATACAGCAAAACACAACCAAGGTATACTCGCCGTCCTCAGGGTTTGGGGGACGTTTAGCGCAGAAAAGAACAAACTTATTAAAATTTAGATTTAAAGGGATCCTGTCAGCAGGATTGTGAACAGTAAAGTACAGACAGTGTCAGGTCTACGCTGTTATACTGATTAAAATGAGGTGACCTGGGTGATGAAATGCATCTTGTGGTTGTTG
Source organism: Dendrobates tinctorius (assembly GCF_039654945.1). Lineage (NCBI taxonomy): Eukaryota > Metazoa > Chordata > Amphibia > Anura > Dendrobatidae > Dendrobates > Dendrobates tinctorius. Next base: position 62,773,078 of record NW_027361743.1, read on the forward strand.
TGTAATCTGTATTTGTAAATTTCAGTTATTGAGATTCTGGTGCTCCGGGTGTTTGTGGGTTACAAAAAAAAGGTTTGCATTCATCAAAATGGTGCCTGTGCTGTAGTATAATACATGACTAATATCAATATGTAGACATGTGTAAGGGGTTGAGAGTCTTACCCCTTTAAACCCCCATGTTGCTGTTGTACTTGTATATATATTTATATATATGTTATACCATTGTTGCGCATTATCGTATATTTCATGTTGCTGTATTATTTATATAGCATAAGCTATGTTTCTGCACCTTGTACTTGGTAGGGACAGTGCAGTCTGGGCTATGGTCACTAGATGGGGCACTGAGCTCATTGCACAGTAGATGTAGCTGTAGGACATATAGGAGTTAACTGTAGGAGGGGATAGCTGGAGAATAAGCCAGGATGGTCTTCCAGTTTCAGGCAGTCAGAGGCCTGACCCCTTTGTGCTCGGGTGGGCTATATGCCTGAGCTGCCTAACTACCCCGTGATGTTAAAGCTGATGCCCAGCCATCTAGAGAAGAACACGGTACTGCAGAATCAGCAATAAAGTGGAAAAGAGTGTAAGTAAACAGAGGAAGATTGAAGGTTACCGTAAAAGGGTACGGGCAGGTCACTCCAGAATGTGGTGGAAAGCTACGTGGGCTGAATCTCTGATGTCCGGGGCGAAACATGCTGGAGAGCGCTTCACCGTGGTGACGCTATACAGGGAGGACACTGAGGAGCCATCTGAGACGCTTCGTCAAACGGAAACACTGCAAGGAACAGTGAAGGGAAAGATGAAGTAATGTGCTGTCTTTACTGTGATGAAAATGCTGGAAACTATGTGGATGTGCTGTGTCCTGAAGAAAATAAATTTGCTCAGTTAAGAGTTGCCCTGGACTGTGTCTCTATTCATTGGGATCAAGGATCAGCATCAAGTCGGCGTAGCAAAGGGGACGCTGACGGCACGGTGAGTATTCACCGTACCATGCAAGAGAAGAGGTACCGTTTTCCTGTAGAGGGAGGTCAGGGTATACAATGCCCGAACCCGAAATACTCAGCCACGACTACTGCCCTGGCTGACCTTTACACATAAAGTGTAGAAGTCGGGGGGGAAAGTGGGGAATGTGGTCTAGAAGTGATCAAGTATAGTGTGTTATTTTCTGCAGCAAACGTGTCCTGGCTGGAAGAGGAAGAAAAGCGAAGATGAATCGCTACAAATACAGAGGTCACTGGTAAGTCAGTGATTTACCTGGACACTTACATTATATAGTATATACAGAGCTCCTGTGTATAATGTCACTGGTGATCCTTGTATTACCTGTACGCTGACTATATGCAGAGCTCCTGTGTATAATGTTACTGGTGAGTCACTGTATTACCTGTACACTATACACTATATACAGAACTCCTGTGTATGTCTCCAGTGATCATTCTATTACTTGTACACTGACATTATATATACAGACAGGTAGCGTCGGACTGATTCTCCGGTGGGCCCTGGCATCTGGTGGGCCCTGGCACCTCTACTGGTATACAGGGACAGCAGTTGCCTAGGGCCCCCACTGCTCCAGGGGCCCCCAGCCAGTGCCACACAGCTGCTATGGGGGCCCTGCCAGCGGAGCAGCAGCGGGTGTCAGGAGGCAGGAGCCACTGTCCCCACTACTAAAGAGAAATGAATATTCATTCACTCTCGGCCTTCACTCACCCCGGGGCCCCGCTCCCCAACCTAGGCAGCCGGCGCCGCGCTCAATTGCAGTGGAAGAGAGAGCATCTCTCTCCCATCAGTCCCCTCTGCTCCTGACTCACAGCCGATGCGCGATGACGTCACTTCATCGCGCACCCGCTGTGTGTCTGGCAGACGGGTCAGCTGCTGACACTGAAGCCGTCATCAGCGTGGGAGCAGGAGGAGAGGTGAGTATTGTGGTTTGTTTTTTATATATCTCTATATCTATCTATATCTATCTCTATATCTATCTGTCTCTATATCTATATATCTCTATATCTATCTATTTCTATCTGTATATCTATATCTCTATCTCTATATCTATCTGTCTCTATCTTAGATATAGAGATAGATATAGATAGATAGATAGATAGATATAGAGGTAGATATAGATAGATATAAATAGTCTATATCCATCTATCTCTATACCTATCTATATCTATCTCTATCTATTATCTTTATATCTATCCATCTATATATCATCTATCCATAGATCTATCTATTTATCCCCTATCTATCTATCTATCTATATACCTATCTATAGCTATCACTATCTATTATCTTTATATCTATCTATCTATCTATCTATCTTTCTATCTATCTATCCATATATCTATTTATCCCCTATCTATCTATTTATCTATCTATATCTATCTAGGTCTATCTATCTCTATAGCTACCTATATCTTTCACTATCTATTATCTTTATATCTTTATATCTATCTGTCTATCCATAGATCTATCTATCTATTATCTATCTATACATCTAATTATCACATATCTATCTATCTATCTATCTAGTGTTATACCCTATGAGGGGGCAGCATTATACCCTATGAGGGGGTGCATTATACCCTATGAGGGGGGAGAAGCATTATACCCTATGAGGGGGCAGCCTTATACCCTATGAGGGGGTGCAATATACCTTATCTTCCAACAAAATTAATTCTAAGTCCTCCATTTTGTTGGCGAGGCTTCTGGCATTTGTATACATGCACTTTATGTATGTCTGTACCTCTATTTCTTAAATTATTAACTGTTCTAACCTCACCCCCCATGCCACTACCACCCCCAATTTCATTATTTGTGCCCAGGTCTCTATCTACACAGTCTTCCCCTCTTATAAAATGAATACCCTCCCCTAGTTCCAAGTTTAAACACTCCTCCACCCTTCTAGCCATTTTTTTCCCCAGCACAGCTGCACCCTCCCCATTGAGGTGCAGCCCGTCCCTAGCGTAGAACCTGTAGCCAACTGAGAAGTCGGCCCAGTTCTCCAGGAACCCAAACCCCTCCTTCCTACACTAATTCTTGAACCACTTATTAACTTCCCTAATCTCCTCTCTGGCGTGGCACGTGGTACAGGAAATATTTCCAAAAATACCACCTTGGAGGTCCTTGCCTTAAGATTGCAGCCTAATTCCCTGAAATCATCTTTAAGGACCTTCCACCTACCTCTGTGTCATTTGTACCAATGTGCACCATGACCGCTGGATCCTCACCAGCCCCTCCCAGTAATCTGTCAACCCGGTCAGCGATGTGTCAGACTTGCGCGCCAGATAGGCAGCACACCGTTCGACAATCCCTTTCTTTGTGACAGATTGCCCTATCTGTTCCCCTAATAATTGAGTCCCCCACTACCAGCACCTGTCTGGCCTGCCCTGCTCTCCTATTTCTCCCCTTACTGGAGCATATACTCCTCTGGCTTTCAGAGGACATGCCTTGCTGCAGCAGTGCTACCCCTGCACTGACACTCCCCTCATCTGCCAACTTGGCAAACTTATTGGGTTGTGCCAGATCAGGACTAGCCTCCCTGGCACTCTTCTGTCTACCCCACCTTCTAACTGTCACCCATCTTACTGCTTCACTGTCCTGCAGCTCCAACCTAGCATCCCCCCCTCATCTATCTCATTGAGCGTCTGCTCAGTGAGTAGAAGTCTCCTTTCCATATTGTCTATTGATCTCAGTGTTGCCAGCTGCACATTTAAATCCAGTATCTGGGCTTCCAAATGCACAATGTGCTCACATCTCGCACAGCAGTATGCACCCTCGACTGGCTGGTCAAGGATTGCGTACATGCGGCAAGACGTACACTGGATGGCATTGGCAATAGTGGAGCACATTCCTAATGGGGATTGCACCAGACAGAAAAGATAAGTAAAAATAAATAAAAAGTATTAATAAAATATAACAGCAATTCAGTAATACCTCCTTTGCAAACTCCCTGAATCCAAAGTCACTGAATCACAAGTCACACACTTACCACCGTTCGCACTTACGCTCAGGTCACACTCAGCTCGTTTACACTCGCTCAGGCAGAAGATTTAAAGAGATTTTTTTCCCTTCACCAGCAAACCACCCTGCTGCTCAATGCACTTCCAAAAGCTCCTGTGTATAATTTCACTGGTGGTCACTGTATTACACTGACACTGTATGCAGATCTTCTGTGTATAAATATCAAGATCCTGTCAGCGTCGGCGAACTGCCACGGCTGAGCAGCGTGACTCACCCCTACTGCGGGAGGGCCCGGGGTCCGATACTGCAGGGAAAGTTGAGGCAGACGGGACCTGCGATGCTGAAGGTAGTAAGAAGTACAAGGACCTACGATCATGTGACCACAGGGGGCGGGGCTTAGTGTCCCACTTCTGAAGATGATTGTAGGACTCTACTACAGGAATCCTGGAGTAGAGGCGAGGGGAACTCAGGTCAGACAAACGGGCGGTCATACATGGAGAGGGCGGCGCGATACCAGAGGGGCGAGCAGAGAGTAGTCAGAACGTAAGCAATGAGTCATACATGGAGATAGCTGCACAGTACAAGAGGGGCAATCAGAGAATAGTCAGGTCATAGGCAATGAGTCATACACAGAGATAGCAACGCAGTACAAGAGGGACAGGCAGAACTCGTAACAGGGACAGAACCAGATCAAAACCAAACAAGCATAAAGTATTACAGTCACAAAGCACACCAGGGTCACACACACTCGGCCAAAGGTCTGAGTATAAACGATGAGGAATGAGCCCACAATGAGGCTTTAAAAAGCCTCCCAGAATCTCAGAGTGAGGCCATCCACATTAACCTCTGAACTACCTAATCCCACAAGCTGAGCAAACCTTGACAGTAATGTTGCCAGTGATCACTGAGCTCCTGTGTATAATGTCACTGGTAATCACTGTATTACCTGTACACTGACTCTATCATAGAATCATAGAATCATAGAATCGTAGAGTTGGAAGGGACCTCCTGGGCCATCTGGTCCAACCCCCTGCTCAAAGCAGGATTCGCTAAATCATCCCAGTCAGATGTCTGTCCAGCCTCTGTTTGAAGACTTCCATTGAAGGAGAACTCACCACTTCTCGTGGCAGCCTGTTCCACTCATTGATCACTCTAACTGTCAAAAAGTTTTTTCTAATATCTAATCTGTGTCTCCTCCCATTCAGTTTCATCCCATTGCTTCTAGTCTTTCCTTGTGCAAATGAGAATAAAGTTGATCCTTCTACAATGTGACAGCCCTTTAGATATTTGTAGACAGCTATTAAGTCTCCTCTCAGTCTTCTCTTTTGCAAACTAAACATTCCCAAATCCTGCAACCTTTCCTCATAAGACAGGGTTTGCAGACCGGTCACCATTCTGGTCGCTCTTTTCTGAACTTGCTCCAGTTTGTTGATGTCTTTTTTAAAATGTGGTGCCCAAAACTGGACACAATATTCCAGATGAGGTCTGACCAAAGAGGAGTAGAGGGAAATAATGACTTCACGTGATCTAGACTGTATGCTTCTGTTAATACATCCTAGAATTGCATTTGCCTTTTTTGCTGCTGCATCACACTGTTGACTCATATTCAGTCTGTGATCTATTAGTATACCCAAGTCTTTTTCACATGTGCTGTCACTTAGCCCTATTCCTCCCATTCTATATATGCTTTTTCCATTTTTATTGCCCAGATGTAGTACTTTGCATTTCTCCCTGTTAAAAACCATTCTGTTTGTTGCTGCCCACTTCTCCAGTTTATTTAAATCTTTTTGAATCCTCTCTCTCTCTTCTCTAGTATTAGCTATCCCTCCTAGCTTTGTGTCATCAGCAAATTTAATCAGTTTACCCTCAATTCCTTCATCTAAATCGTTGATAAAGATGTTGAACAATACAGGGCCCAGGACAGAGCCCTGTGGTACCCCACTTGAGACATTCTTCCAACTGGATGTGCAGCCATTTACGACCACTCTTTGGGTCCGATCACTAAGCCAGTTATGAATCCACCTAACAGTTGCCTTGTCCATTCCATACTTAATCATTTTTTCAATAAGGATTGTATGAGAGACTTTGTCAAATGCTTTGCTGAAGTCAAGATATACTATATCTACAGCATTTCCTTGATCCACCCAATCAGTGATACCGTCATAGAAGGAAATTAAGTTAGTCTGACATGACTTATTAGTTACAAACCCATGCTGACTCTGTTTAATCACTTCATTCTTATCCAGGTATTGACATACATGTTGTTTAATAATTTGTTCAAAGATCTTTCCTGGTATAGAAGTCAGACTCACCGGCCTATAGTTACCTGGGTCCACCTTCTTCCCCTTTTTGAAGATAGGAACAACATTTGCTCTTCTCCAGTCTTCTGGCACTTCTCCTGTTCTCCAAGAATTTTCAAAGATTATAGAGAGGGGTTCAAAAATTTCTTCTGCTATCTCCTTCAGTACTCTGGGGTGTAATTCATCTGGACCTGGAGACTTGAATTCATTTAGGCTAGCTAAGTGTTTCCTCACTATCTTTCTGTTTATAGATATCCTGGATTCTTCTATTCCCTTAATAGGACAGTGAATAACAGTTGATGTTACATTTCCTTTCTGAGAGAAAACAGATGCAAAATAGGAATTTAAAAGTTCAGCCTTCTCAACATCCTGTCTTACCATTTCATCATTTTCATCCTGTAAAAATCCTATAGCATCTTTGACTTTTCTTTTACTTTTGACATATCCCCAAAATCCTTTATTATTGCTTTTGACATCTCTTGCAAGCCTCAATTCATTTTCAGCTTTAGCTAATCTGATTTGTGCCCTGCAGGTTCTGCAGACAGCATTATATTCTTCTTTAGATATGCCTCCCTCTTTCCATTTTATAAACATTTTTTTCTTCCTTTTTAGCATGTGCTTAAGTTCTGTGTTCATCCATCCTGGTTTCCTTAACTGGTTCCTATTCTTCCCTCTTTTCGGAATTGTTAACAACTGTGCTTTGAGAATTTCATTTTTCAAGATTTCCCATCCTTCCTGGACATTTTTGTCTTTAAGGATATCCAGCCATTGGATTCCTCCAATTCTCTTTCTGAATCCCTTAAAATCTGCCTTTCTGAAATCTAACCTTGACGTCTGAGTCTTCACAGTTCTTCCGCCTCTAGTTATCCAAAATTCTAAAATAGCATGGTCGCTACCTCCTAGGGTCCCAGCCACTTTTACCTCCTCAACCATTTCCTCCCTGTTTATAAGGATTAGATCCAAGGTAGCAGTTTCCCTTGTTTTCTCCCTTACCTTTTGGAAGATAAAGTTGTCAGCAAGAGAGGATAAGAATTTCCTTGACCTGTTAGTTTTGCCTGAGAGAGATTCCCAACAAATACATATATTTGTTGGGAATCTGTATATATAGTATACTCTATATACAGAGGTACTGTGTATAATGTCACTGGTGGTAATAACAGTGTTGTTAGTATTGTGGTTTGTATTCATAATCAGTATTGTAGTATTCCATCAATAAGTGGTGGTAATTTGTGGACTGTTCACAGTGTGGAAGTATTTCTCCGTGTATGAGTTATTATTTGGTCCCTATATGCTGGTAATATGTCATATTATTCGGTCACTATGTGGTGGTAATATGTGGTCTGGTCATGGTGTGGTTGTATTTGTGCCTTTTATGTGATATGATGCGGGTACTATGTGGTCTGGTCATGGTGTGGTGGTATTTCTCCCCTGTATGTGGTATTATTGGTCTTGGTACAGTGGATTGTGTTGTGTATGACGGTCATTAGTTCTCTCTGATATTAATTAGGAGAATATTCTTTATTTCCATTAGAGATTAAATACTTTGTAAACAGCGGCAGAGATGCACTTACAAGGGTTTCCTGTGGAAAAACGTAATCTCCTATTCACAGGACAAGTGATGACGTATTGATTGGGGGGTCTAACTACTTGGACCCATTCAGCAAAATGTGGAACTTTTTATCCCCATTAGACTGGAGTGGCATGTCCGACTTGACCACTGATCCATTCATTCCCTCAGTGGCTGCACTTGTATTTTTATAGAAGCCCCAAAGAGAATGAATGAAGCTTCGGTCAGATATCTAACCTGCTGCTCCATTTTAAAATGGGGATAAGTGTCCTATCAACGATAAAACTTTCTCATTCTTCCGGTCGGTGCAGTTTCTAATGGTCGGACGTATGCGATCAGCTATCCTATAGAGCCCATGGATCGGTGACAAATTGTTTTAACCAAAGAACCACATTAATGTAAACTACCGTAATTATACATTCCAGTTATGGGGGTGCACAGTAGATGTGCAGGAGCCGCCTGTGTTTTACAGTCGAGGCTCCACTATAATGGGGATAACGACTGACAGATATTAGCATATAGCTGTAGCATGGGGCCCTAGAGTCCATTCCCCTGGTGGGCCCCAGACACCCCAGTTCGACCCTGAATATACGTCATTGTGGATTATCAGATACCGAATTTAGGGAAATTTCACTGTAATATGGAAGGCAATGACATGAATAGATAGCAAAATCAGGTTTGTCTACAATCTTTTTTATTTGTTAGGTTCTTTCCTGTTACAGCACTTCTGTTCTGTAGTATAAACCTTCTCTCACACTAGTGCTAGCGATAAACCTTGGTTTGCCTTCTTCTAAAGTCTCTGTTGTCCCTGCAGACTAGGACCTTCTCTCTTTACTCCTTGGGTATCCGCTGTCCTAGCAGGAAGTGAGAAACGTTCTCGTAAATCACAAGGATGGTACAGCAGGCGGGGTCGCTCAAAATAACTTGGGGGCAATTTTCTTTAGAAGTCCGTATATACTCGTGTATAAGCCGACCCATGTATAAGCCGACCACCCTAATTTTGTCACAAAAAACTGGGAAAACTTATTGACTCACGTAAAAGCCTAGATTGGAAAATGCCGAAGCTACTGGTAAATTTAAAAAAAAAATGGGCCCCATAAGATGCTCCATAAAGTTTATGATGGCCCCATATAATGCTCCATAAAGTTCATGATGGGTTCCATAAGATGCTCCATACAAAAATATGCCTAATAATGCTGCACAGTGAATAATGGTGGCCCTATAACATGGTCCATAATAACATATGCCCCATATAATGCTGCACAGTGATTGGTGACCCCTTATAATGCTGCACAGTGATTGGTGGCCCCTTATAATGCGCAGTGATGATTAGTGGCCACTTATAATGCTGCCCAGTGATTAGTGGCCCCTTGTAATGCTGCAGTGATTAGTGGCCCCTTATTATGCTGCACGGTGATTAGTGCCCCCTTATTATGCTGCACGGTGATTAGTGGCCCCTTGTAATGCTGCACAGTTATTAGTGGCCCCTTATAATGCTGCACAGCGATTAGTGGCCCCTTATAATTCTGCACAATGATTAGTGGCCCCTTCTAAGCTGCACAGTGATTAGTGGCCCCTTACAATGCTGCACAGTGACTAGTGGCCCCTTACAATGCTGCTGCCGCAGCCTCAATTAAAAAAAACAAAAAACTATATACTCACCTTGTCGTTGCTGCAGCTGCTGCACCTCAGCGTTGCTGGCTCTGCAGTCACTGTTCAGGCAGAGGGCGCCTGCTAACTACGTCATGGCGCCCTCTGACCTAAACGTCACTGCCAGAGGAAGCAAGACAGCAGAGCGACGCACAGCGTTGGAACGGGGTACAGGTGAATATGGCTCCCCCCGTTATACTCACCTCTCCTGGCATGTCTCTGCAGCACCCCGTGCTTGTTCCATCTTCTCAGCGCTGTTCTTCCTGCTTTCTGCGGTCACGTGGTGCCGCTCATTACATATGTGCATATTAATGAGGGTAATCAGCGTACCACGTGACCGCTGAAAGCAGGAAGAACAGCGCAGAGAATATGGAATAAGCACGGGGGGCTGCAGAAACATGCCAGGAGAGGTGAGTATGATCTCCGACACCCCCCGCTCCCCCTTCCCGGCCGACCCCTGGTATATGACTCGCGTATAAGCCGAGAGAGGGACTTTCAGCCCAAAAAAATGGGCTGAAAATCTCGACTTATACGCGAGTATATACGGTAAGCCTTTTTTTTTTCCTTTAAGACAGAAGAAACAAAACTATTAACTCTTCTTCTAAGGTCTGACTGTGAGCTCGGACCCTCCCCAGCTATTTGTTAGGGAACTCCAGGCTAAGGGGTCGTACTGCTATGTTCTGTTATTGCAGGCTTCATCATCCCAATCATAGTCCATCATCAGCACATCAGCCCCATCATAGTCCATCATCTGCACATCAACCCCATCATAGTCCATCATCAGCACATCAGCCCCATCATAGTCCATCAACAGCCCCATCATTGTCCCATAATGAAAGAGGTGTTGTTGCGCATTCTTAATAGCCGCTTGTTCCAGACACCCTGTTTTAGGATTGGTGGGGGTCCTGGCAGTGAAACACCCGTAATCAGCAAGTTATGATCTACCAATGGCTAGGGGATTACTTGCTGAGGAGGCACAAGTTGGGGACTACTGTTTTTAAAGACCACACTACCTATATCAGGAGCTGTGAAGAAATGCATGTTTCTCAGCTTTATCTTGAGTCCATTTTCCTTGTCGATAATTCTTAGATAATTCTGGGAAAAAAAGTGTTATATTACATATAACAAACGTTAGACTTTATTATCCAAAGACAATTTATCGGCAGTCAGTGCAGTGTACTACATTAGTTTGTGGGACAGAACATGTTAATAAAGGGTCAGTCTCATCACTGCACTCACCGTCCATAAGCTTTATTAGGGTAGATATCCGGAGAATATGGATATAGTAGATGGATACTCCCCTCTCAAGAAACCTTCCCTCATATGATCTATGATGACTACATACCACTGCAAACAGCAGATGAAACTTGAGGCGCACTATTTAGAAGAGGAGTTTTCCCAAACATTTATGTGTTATCCATAAAATATTCTATAAATGTCTGATAGGCAGAGGTCCCGGACGTGAAACCCGCATCTGTCTACAGACCTGGGGGAACTATGAATGGAGATATGGCCATTCACTATTGGGGAGGTTCCTATAAGATCTGAGTACTCAGCCTTGTGTTTGGTTATTTTCATAGACCTTGACATGAGCGGCAGGTTACATATGAAACCAGTGCTCCACCCAATTCTTCCTGAAGCAATTTTGTGGCTGATTCAAGACCCCTGTACTATTGATTTGAGGGTTCCTAAATGGTTGGAGACCCACACCAGTCTATTGTATTTGAGATGTTGTACCCTCTTAATGAAAGTTCAGAGGAAAATACCTTCAACAAAACTGCTGGTTGGGTCGGATGTGGTATTCTGAGCCATTTGGTTTGTTGTCTCATATGTTTATGCTTAAAGTTCTTTATGGTTTGTACTTGTTGAGTTTATGGGACCTTTGTCTATACTGTACTGTTCCTTTATCAATTTTTTAGATAAGAATTCCATACTGTTAGGTGAAGAACTGGTGCTACCCTTCTTCACATTGAGGCATCATCCTACCATTGTGATCAGAAGCCCTATAACCCGGCTTCATTGTTAGGATGCAGGATTTATATAAATTAGCTCTACTGGGGTCTTAAAAGTGCAGGCATTGAGGAAGAAGTACAAAATCAGCAGGCAAATGAGTAGTCAGAAACAAGCAAAGGTCAGGGCAGGCAGCAGTGCAGAAACATAACCGGAAACAACCATAAAACCAAAGAAAAAAACGACCCACAGTCCATATAGTGCAGAATAATATACATTTTTATTAGTATCACAGATTAATAACCGGAAACAAGCAGAGGTCAGGGCAGGCGGCAGTGCAGAAACATAATCCATTGAGCAAGCTGAGGTCAGGGCAGGCGGCAGTGCAGAAACATAATCCATTGAGCAAGCTGAGGTCAGGGCAGGCGGCAGTTCAAAAACATAATCCACTGAGCAAGCAGAGGTCAGGCAGGCGGCAGTGCAGAAACATAATCCATTGAGCAAGCAGAGGTCAGGGCAGGCGGCAGTTCAAAAACATTATCCATTGAGCAAGCAGAGGTCAGGGCAGGCGGCAGTTCAAAAACATAATCCATTGAGCAAGCAGAGGTCAGGGCAGGCGGCAGTTCAAAAACATAATCCATTGAGTAAGCAGAGGTCAAGGCAGGCGGCAGTGCAGAAACAATCCATTGAGCAAGCAGAGGTCAGGCAGGCGGCAGTTCAAAAACATAATCCATTGAGCAAGCAAAGGTCAGGGCTGGCGGCAGTGTAGATGCATAACTTTAAACAAGCAGAGGTCAGGGCAGGCGGCAGTATAGAAACATAATCCATTGATCAAGCCATAGTCAAAACCGGAAAATCTGTCTGAGAAGCAGCTGTGCAGAAGATGGTATGTGCTCGCCACTACATTTTCCGCCGGCTAAATCAAAGTGTCGCGGAATTCTCTTCTCGGGAGAATGATCTTCCTAGGACTTGGAAGGAAACCCAAATCTCTCTTGTAGGCACGTTGTACATCCTGTGGGCTCATCAGCATTACTTGCATGATCTTTCCAGTGGTATAGCTGACTGGCAGGTGTGGTGTAGGATTGTAGCCTTGTTTAGCAGTCACCTTAATACGCGGTTGATGGTCGTAAGGCATACTGAGGAGTATACGTGCTTGAGAGGGAGTTAGCTCCATCCAGGTGCATGGGGATGGGCTCCTGGGCAATGTGGCTGTTGTCTCTTCCTCATCTACTGTTCTGGTGAGTATCAGGCGTTCCTTCATACCCTCTGGCTCTGCGCTGATGTTTGCTGCAGGTTGTACGAATCGGCCTATTTCGGGCATTGTAGGATATGGTGGTGGACTTTTCAGTCTGGAATATCGGTCCTTTGCCTTTTCTGGTGTTTTGAACAGGCATTTAATAAATGACACGATATAATAAAGCACTGCCATCACATACCCCGTGAAGCCAGTTGGCCTTTGGTGGTGTTCAGGCCTCTGACTGTATAGGGATGTCCTGGCATGTGGGAGACGTCTCCGTGGTTGGAAGTTTCCTCCAGCTACGGGTGCAGCCATTAGGCTGCCTTCCCCTCCACACACACAAAAGTGTGTGCGGATGGTAGAAAACACTCCCAAAAAAAAGAAATAAAAGTAAAAAAAATAAACAAAACAAGTAAAAAGTGATTTACAAGTCGCTCTGGGTTAGCCCTCCGTCAGGCGCAATAGATCTGACAGGCACACAGTAATTAGTTTCACTTCTCTCTCCTTGCCCACTTATTAGAAAACCCCACCCCTCCTAGTTATCTCCTGACTCTACAGGCTCTGTGAAACCTGATATCACAGTGACTCAGCAGACCTTCTAATGAGCAGATATCAACACTTTGGCTTCTCAGGCACATTGCGCCTGATTTCAACACAAATTGAAAGGTTAGTATTTTCTTTTTTCATTCATCACGATTGTGTATTTAGCTTGTTTTATGAAGGATTAATGCTAAGTTAGTGTACATAAGTACTGTTTTCTTAGACAAAAGGAGGGTGGCTTCTAAGGCACATTGCGCCCTAACACATACTCTTTCTCTCTTGCTTCAGATTTTCTGCTGCAATGGCCAGAAAACAGTATGATTCATCTAAACCCCTTCATTTAGAAGAAATGAAGATTTTTTTGTTAGAAGATGATGAGGAAGAACCAGCAGTAACTGAGGATTTAGAGGAATCTAGTGATATTTCATCTGAAGATGAGGTAGCAGAATGTAACACTGATTCTGGAACAGAGCAGGATGGTGATGACACGGATACAGAGGAAACAGACACAGATCTAGCTTATTATTTGGGCAAAGATAAAAATACAAAGTGGAACAAAAAGGCACCCAAGAACAAACAGCGCAGAGAATCCCACAATATTATTACACACCTTCCTGGAGTTATTGGAAGTGCTAGAAAAGCTAAAACTGCAGTGGAATTTTGGAGTAATCTAATTACAGATAGCATGTTGGAAACTATTGTTCGGTTCACTAACCAGTATATTGACACAATCAAAGAGCAATTCTCCAGAGAGAGGGACATCACAAACACTGATGTGATTGAACTCAAGGCATTTATTGGCTTGTTATACCTAGCTGGTGCTTTCAGAGCAAATAGGCAAAGTTTGGAGGAGCTGTGGGGGACAGACGGTGATGGCATCGAAAAATTCAGCCTTGTGATGAATCTGAAACGATTCAAAGTCCTGATCCGTTGCCTCCGTTTCGATGATCTTCTGCTGCAATTGAAACCACTGAAGATGAGTAGAAAATAATTAAGTAACATCTAAGTGCAATATCCTTTAAGTTTTTTTCCATAATTTTATATTTAAGCAATAGTTAAGTAAAGATAACTGGAGCCTATTTGGCGGTACTACCGAAAAGTGGTACTTTTAGTTTTAATAAGTTTATGGTTAATAAATGTTTTTTTTTGCATCTGATTTGGTGTAATCTCTTTTAATACATTCCTATGAAGGTCACTGACTACTTCTATAGTCCTGAAATTGAAATATGTAGCTACTATAGGTGGTTTTCTGACCTGTGCTTGTCAGGCACATTGCGCATGAACTGAGGAGAATCTATATTGCGCCTGACGGAGGGTTAGTGTTCAGCTCTCCTCTCTATCTCTGCTTGCCTCGCACTGACCGTTCTTGCGGAACATTCCATGACTCGTGGACAACGCTTCTGTGATGTCATAAAGACGAACATGGCAATGGGTCTAATATAGGAGAATTAGTTATGTTACCCATGGCAGACCATCCAATACCAGCTGCCACTGTACGGATAGGGGTTAGCTGGATTGGGATGAGATGTATAAAAACTTACCGGTACAAGAGCCCAAGTCATTGCTTTATTTACTGTTTTTGCTTTTTTACCTGTTTACAGGCAAATCTTTCTATTTGATATTTTCAAACCTGTATAATTCTGTATCCTCATATGTGAGATAACGTGATGTATCTATTGTCAGCTCCTTCTAGGAATGTCTCCTCCTCTCTTCCCGGTAACACGGATCACCCGTGATGGGCACAGACCATTGCTGTAGTCGGAATTATTTCATATAGCTTCAGAATAAATGTTAAATAATATTGTATTTTTTCCATATAATTGGCTCAGATCACTTTTTTTAATTTGTCTGTAATTCTAAGTAGTGATAAAAAATAAATAACCCCAAGTGTGAACCTGGTGTAGAACGTACAAATTGTCCAGAGTCTCTCCTGGGCCATGTTCACACGTGCAGAAGTGCTGCATTGTTTCCATAGGTATTCGCACTAAAGCAATCAAAACTTTTTATTGTATTTTTTTGTGGCAGTTTTTTCGAATGCATTTTTTTAGTAGAGGAATGCTTCAGTTCCACAATTGGAGACTTCATTGGAATTTTGCATGCATTTTTTATGCTCTCCATATACTATAGTGGAAAATATTAAACAAAAGCATCAAAAAGTTCACACTTCTGCTGCACCATTAGCCCCTGTATGTAGTACAGCTTAGGCCTCTTTCACACTTCAGTTTTTTGCATCAGTTCAAATCCGCCAAAAAGGCAGACAAGCGGATCCGTTCTGAACTGATGTGAACGGATGGCACAGGATCCGTTTTCAGAAGGATCCTGAAAATGAGGAAATTTAAAGGAAACGCTGGTCGGGAAGGAGAGAGAGAGAGAGAGTAACGTTTGGCGGATCCTCAAAAAAAACGGATGAAACGGACAGCCATCCGTCACAATCCGCCATTAATGCAAGTCAATGGGGAAAAAACGGATCCTCAAAAAAAAATTGAGGATCCGTTTTTTGTCAAAACCTGACGGATTGTGACTGATTGCAAAAAACTGAAGTGTGGAAGGGGCCTTAGGGAGCGATAAATGAAGTGAAAAGAAAAGTAAAACAACAAAAAAAGATTTAAACAAATATGAAAAAAAAACTCATAAAAGTTCAATTTTCCTCCATTGAAAATGAACATAAAAAAAAATGTCAAGTGATATCGCCGCATCCAGCAAAGTCCGAGCTATCAAAATATAAAAATAATTAACCCAATTGGTAAACACAAAAAATTTAAAAACGCCAACATTGCGGTATTTTTTGGTCGCTGCAATACCACTTAACCCCTTACCTACAATTGACGTAATATTCCGTCCATGTGACCATGGACCTAATTACCATGGACGGAATATTACGTCATCGCGATCAGCGGCGCCCACGTGGTGAGCGCCGCTGATCGCGGCCGAGTGTCAGCTAATTATCATAGCTGACACCCGGCACAATGTGTCAGGGGCGGTTGCGGACCGCCCCCGACACGTTAACCCCTTGCACACCGCGATCAAACATGATCGCGGTGTACCGGGGGTTAAAGGGAAGCATCGTCAGGGAGGGGGCTCCCTCCGTGCTTCCCTGAGCCCCCACGGCAGCACAATGTGCAGCGCTGCTGCGGAGGACTCCTTTCCTGCAGGTCCCCGGATCCAATATGGCGACGGAGACCTCCGGGGGCCTGCAGGAAGCTGGCTTCCTCAGTGCCTGCAAAGTGCAGGCATGAGGAAGCCTGTGCAGTGCCTGACAGATCGCTGATCTGTCACAGTGATCTGTGATGTGACAGATCAGCGATCTGTCACAGGACAGTGATGTCCCCCATGGGACATTGTAATAAAGTAAAAAAAAAATAAAAAAAAGTGTAAAAATAATTAAAAAAAAATCGCCAAATAAATTAAAAAAAAAAAAAAAATATTCCCCAATAAATTCATTTTTTGGAAATAAAAAAAAACAAAACAATAAAAGTACACATATTTGGTATCGCCGCGTCCATAACGACCCGCCCTATAAAACTGTCCCAATAGTTAACCCCTTAAGTGAACCCCTTAAAAAATAAAAATAAAAAACGAAGCAAAAAATAATGATTTATTATCATACTGCCGAACAAAAAGTGCAATAACACGCGATCAAAAAGATGCATACAAATATCCATGGTACCGCTGAAAACGTCATCTTGTCCCGCAAAAAATGAGCCACCATACAGCATCATCAGCGAAAAAATAAAAAAGTTATAGCTCGCAGAATAAAGTGATGCAAAAATAATTATTTTTTATATAAAATTATTTTCATTGCATAAAAGCGCCAAAACATAAAAAAACCACCTAAATGAGGTATCGCTGTAACCGTACTGACCCGAAGAATAAAACTGCCTTATAAATTTTACCGCACCCGGAACGGCGTAAACGCACCACCCAAAAGAAATTCATGAAGCGCTGGTTTTTGTAAATTCTGCGTCCCAAAAAACGAAATAAAAAGCGATCAAAAAATGTCACATGCCCGAACATGATACCAATAAAAGCGTCAACTCGTCCCGCAAAAAATAAGACCTCACATGACTCGGTGGGTCAAAATATGGAAAAATTATAGCTCTCAATATGTGGTGATGCAAAAACTATTTTTACAATAAAAAGCGTCTTTTAGCGTGCGACAGCTGTCAAACATAAAAACCGCCATAAATAGTAAATCAAACCCCCCATTATCACCCCCTTAGTTAGGGAAAATTAATAAAATTAAAAAAATGTATTTATTTCCATTTTCCCACTAGGGTTAGGGCTAGGGTTAGGGTTAGGGCTAGGGCTAGGGTTAGGGCTAGGGCTAGGGTTAGGGTTAGGGCTAGGGCTAGAATTGGGGGTTTCCACTATTTGCGCACATCGGGTGCTCTCCAAACGCAACATGGCATCTGATCTCAATTCCAGCCAATTCTGCGTTGAAAAAGTCAAATGGTGCTCCTTCCCTTCCAAGCCCTGCCATGCACCCAAACAGTGTTTTACCCCCTCATATGGGGTATCAGCCTAATCAGGACAATTTGCAAAACAACTTTTGGGGTCCTATTTCTCCTGTTGCCCTTAGGAAAATAAAAATTTTGGGGCAAAAATATCATTTTTGTGGAAAAAAAATTTTTTCTTATTTTCACGCCTGGGCGTTATAAACTTCTGTGAAGCACTTGGGGGTTCAAAGTTCTCACCACACATCTAGATAAGTTCCTTGGGGGGTCTAGTTTCCAAAATGGGGTCATTTGTGGGGGGTTTCCACTGTTTTGGTGCATCAGGGGCTTTCCAAACGCGACATGGTGTCTGATCTCAATTCCAGCCAAAAAAGTCAAATGGCGCTGCTTGCCTTCCGAGCTCTGCCATGTGCCCAAATAGTCATTTACACCCACATATGGGGTATCAGTGTACTCAGGACAAATTGCACAATAACTTTTAGGGTCCTGTTACCCTTGGGAAAATAAAAATTGGGGGTGAAAAGATCATTTTTTGGAAAAAATATGATTTTTTAATTGTACCGCTGTGCATTATAAACTTCTGTGAAGCCCTTGTGGGTTCAAAGTTCTCACCACATATCTAGATAAGTTCCTTAGGGGGTCTAGTTTCAAAAATGGGGTCACTTGTGGGGGGTTTCCACTGTTTAGGTACATCAGGGGCTCTCCAAACGCGACATGGCGTCCGATCAGAATTCCAGCCAATTTTGCATTGAAAAAGTCAAACGGCGCTCCTTCCCTTCTGAGCTCTGCCATGCGCCGAAACAGTGGTTCCCCCCCACATATCAGGTATCAGCGTGCTCAGGACAAATTGCACAATAATTTTTGCAGTCCAATTTCTCCTGTTACACTTGGTAAAATAAAAAAAATTGAACCTGAAGTAATTTTTTTTGTGAAAAAAAGTTAAATGTTAATTTTTTTTTAAATATTCAAAAAATTCCTGTGACGCACCTGAAGGGTTAATAAACTCCTTGAATGTGGTTTTAAGCACCTTAAGGGGTGCAATTTTTAGAATGGTGTCACTTTTGGGTATTTTCTATCATATAGACCCCTCAAAGTGGCTTCAAATGTGAGGTGGTCCGTAAAAATAAAATGGTGTTGCAAAAATGAGAGATCGCTGGTCAACTTTTAACCCTTATATCTTGCTAACAAATAAAAATTTTGCTGATGTAAAGTAAACATGTGGCAAATGTTACTTATTAACTTTTTTGTGTGCCATATCTCTGTGATTTAAGGGCATAAAAATTCAAAGTTGGAAAATTGCGGAATTTTCAAAATTTTCGCCAAATTTCCGTTTTTCTCATAAATAAACGCAAGTTATATGAATGAAATTTTACCACTAACATGAAGTACAATATGTCACGAGAAAACATTGTCAGAATCACCGGGATCCACGGAAGCGTTTCAGAGTTATGACCTCATAAAGGGACAGTGGTCAGAATTGTAAAAATTGGCCCGGTAGTTAACGTGCAAACCACTCTTGGTAGTGAAGGGGTTAAAATGCGTAACAAGCAACTAAAATGTCATATCTATCCCAAAGTAATATCCATAATAACGTCTCGCCTTATGAAAAAATAATCCCTCTCATAGCTCTATTGAACGAAAAAGTAAAACTACGGGTCTCGGAAAATGGCAACACAAACTCCAACATATTTTTTATTTCAAAGTCTTGATTTTTTTTCTACCACTAAAATAATTTAAAAATCTGGGCACGTTTAGTATCTCTGTAATCATACTGATGAGGAGAATCATATTACATGGTCATTTTTACCACATAATGTACGCCGTAAACATAATTAAGGTCAGAATTGCGTTTTTTTTCACAATTTTCCCATTTCCCTGTACATTGTGTGTCAGGATAAGTCACAACCACTGCCACCAATATTTCTTGAACACCACTTGCTCACGACACACCTGCCCTGGGATGTTACTATAAAGGTGAACCTCCCATATTCTTTTGTCCACTCACCTAAGCGCACCCCGCAGACAGTTCTCACATCCACATCACACTGTTTGCTGCTATCGGTCACTGTTTTGATAGGCCAGTGAGACACCTGCGCTGGGTCACACACTAGCACACATGCCACCCAGCTTTTCTGAGCCCCTGATAGGTGCTCTTCTTGTACTTTTGTATACACATACAGCAAAACACAACCAAGGTATACTCGCCGTCCTCAGGGTTTGGGGGACGTTTAGCGCAGAAAAGAACAAACTTATTAAAATTTAGATTTAAAGGGATCCTGTCAGCAGGATTGTGAACAGTAAAGTACAGACAGTGTCAGGTCTACGCTGTTATACTGATTAAAATGAGGTGACCTGGGTGATGAAATGCATCTTGTGGTTGTTGTGTAATCTGTATTTGTAAATTTCAGTTATTGAGATTCTGGTGCTCCGGGTGTTTGTGGGGTTACAAAAAAAAGGTTTGCATTCATCAAAATGGTGCCTGTGCTGTAGTAAAATACATGACTAATATCAATATGTAGACATGTGTAAGGGGTTGAGAGTCTTACCCCTTTAAACCCCCATGTTGCTGTTGTACTTGTATACAGTGGGGAAAAAAAGTATTTAGTCAGTCAGCAATAGTGCAAGTTCCACCACTTAAAAAGATGAGAGGCGTCTGTAATTTACATCATAGGTAGACCTCAACTATGGGAGACAAACTGAGAAAAAAAAATCCAGAAAATCACATTGTCTGTTTTTTTTTTTTCATTTTATTTGCATATTATGGTGGAAAATAAGTATTTGGTCAGAAACAAAATTTCATCTCAATACTTTTGTGATATATCCTTTGTTGGCAATGACAGAGGTCAAACGTTTTCTGTAAGTCTTCACAAGGTTGCCACACACTGTTGTTGGTATGTTGGCCCATTCCTCCATGTAGATCTCCTCTAGAGCAGTGATGTTTTTGGCTTTTCGCTTGGCAACACGGACTTTCAACTCCCTCCAAAGGTTTTCTATAGGGTTGAGATCTGGAGACTGGCTAGGCCACTCCAGGACCTTGAAATGCTTCTTACGAAGCCACTCCTTCGTTGCCCTGGCGGTGTGCTTTGGATCATTGTCATGTTGAAAGACCCAGCCACGTTTCATCTTCAATGCCCTTGCTGATGGAAGGAGGTTTTCACTCAAAATCTCACGATACATGGCCCCATTCATTCTTTCATGTACCCGGATCAGTCGTCCTGGCCCCTTTGCAGAGAAACAGCCCCAAAGCATGATGTTTCCACCACCATGCTTTACAGTAGGTATGGTGTTTGATGGATGCAACTCAGTATTCTTTTTCCTCCAAACACGACAAGTTGTGTTTCTACCAAACAGTTCCAGTTTGGTTTCATCAGACCATAGGACATTCTCCCAAAACTCCTCTGGATCATCCAAATGCTCTCTAGCAAACTTCAGACGGGCCCGGACATGTACAGGCTTAAGCAGTGGGACACGTCTGGCACTGCAGGATCTGAGTCCATGGTGGCGTAGTGTGTTACTTATGGTAGGCCTTGTTACATTGGTCCCAGCTCTCTGCAGTTCATTCACTAGGTCCCCCCGCGTGGTTCTGGGATTTTTGCTCACCGTTCTTGTGATCTTTCTGACCCCACGGGGTGGGATTTTGCGTGGAGCACCAGATCGAGGGAGATTATCAGTGGTCTTGTATGTCTTCCATTTTCTAATTATTGCTCCCACAGTTGATTTCTTCACTCCAAGCTGGTTGGCTATTGCAGATTCAGTCTTCCCAGCCTGGTGCAGGGCTACAATTTTGTTTCTGGTGTCCTTTGACAGCTCTTTGGTCTTCACCATAGTGGAGTTTGGAGTCAGACTGTTTGAGGGTGTGCACAGGTGTCTTTTTATACTGATAACAAGTTTAAACAGGTGCCATTACTACAGGTAATGAGTGGAGGAAAGAGGAGACTCTTAAAGAAGAAGTTACAGGTCTGTGAGAGCCAGAAATCTTGATTGCTTGTTTCTGACCAAATACTTATTTTCCACCATAATATGCAAATAAAATGAAACAAAAACAGACAATGTGATTTTCTGGATTTTTTTTTCTCAGTTTGTCTCCCATAGTTGAGGTCTACCTATGATGTAAATTACAGACGCCTCTCATCTTTTTAAGTGGTGGAACTTGCACTATTGCTGACTGACTATATACTTTTTTTCCCCACTGTATATATTTATATAATATGTTATACCATTGTTGCGCATTATCGTATATTTCATGTTGCTGTATTATTTATATAGCATAAACTATGTTTCTGCACCTTGTACTTGGTAGGGACAGTGCAGTCTGGGCTATGGTCACTAGATGGGGCACTGAGCTCATTGCACAGTAGATGTAGCTGTAGGACATATAGGAGTTAACTGTAGGAGGGGATAGCTGGAGAATAAGCCCGGATGGTCTTCCAGTTTCAGGCAGTCAGAGGCCTGACCCCTTTGTGCTCGGGTGGGCTATATGCCTGAGCTGCCTAACTACCCCGTGATGTTAAAGCTGATGCCCAGCCATCTAGAGAAGAACACGGTACAGCAGAACCAGCAATAAAGTGGAAAAGAGTGTAAGTAAACAGAGGAAGATTGAAGGTTACCGTAAAAGGGTACGGGCAGGTCACTCCAGAATGTGGTGGAAAGCTACGTGGGCTGAATCTCTGATGTCCGGGGCGAAACATGCTGGAGAGCGCTTCACCGTGGTGACGCTATACAGGGAGGACACTGAGGAGCCGTCTGAGACGCTTCGTCAAACGGAAACACTGCAAGGAACAGTGAAGGGAAAGATGAAGTAATGTGCTGTCTTTACTGTGATGAAAATGCTGGAAACTATGTGGATGTGCTGTGTCCTGAAGTAAATAAATTTGCTCAGCTAAGAGTTGCCCTGGACTGTGTCTCTATTCATTGGGATCAAGGATCAGCATCAAGTCGGCGTAGCAAAGGGGACGCTGACGGCACGGTGAGTATTCACTGTACCATGCAAGAGAAGAGGTACCGTTTTCCTGTAGAGGGAGGTCAGGGTATACAATGCCCGAACCCGAAATACTCAGCCACGACTACTGCCCTGGCTGACCTTTACACATAAAGTGTAGAAGTCGGGGGGGAAAGTGGGGAATGTGGTCTAGAAGTGATCAAGTATAGTGTGTTATTTTCTGCAGCAAACGTGTCCTGGCTGGAAGAGGAAGAAAAGCGAAGATGAATCGCTACAAATACAGAGGTCACTGGTAAGTCAGTAATTTACCTGGACACTTACATTATATAGTATATACAGAGCTCCTGTGTATAATGTCACTGGTGATCCTTGTATTACCTGTACGCTGACTATATGCAGAGCTCCTGTGTATAATGTTACTGGTGAGTCACTGTATTACCTGTACACTATACACTATATACAGAACTCCTGTGTATGTCTCCAGTGATCATTCTATTACTTGTACACTGACATTATATATACAGACAGGTAGCGTCGGACTGATTCTCCGGTGGGCCCTGGCATCTGGTGGGCCCTGGCACCTCTACTGGTATACAGGGACAGCAGTTGCCTAGGGCCCCCACTGCTCCAGGGGCCCCCAACCAGTGCCACACAGCTGCTATGGGGGCCCTGCCAGCGGAGCAGCAGCGGGTGTCAGGAGGCAGGAGCCACTGTCCCCACTACTAAAGAGAAATGAATATTCACTGCTTCAGCAGTGAATATCATTTCACTCTCGGCCTCCACTCACCCCGGGGCCCCGCTCCCCAACCTAGGCAGCCGGCGCCGCCCTCAATTGCAGTGGAAGAGAGAGCATCTCTCTCCCATCAGTCCCCTCTGCTCCTGACTCACAGCCGATGCGCGATGACGTCACTTCATCGCGCACCCGCTGTGTGTCTGGCAGACGGGTCAGCTGCTGACACTGAAGCAGTCATCAGCGTGGGAGCAGGAGGAGAGGTGAGTATTGTGGTTTGTTTTTTATATCTCTCTATATCTATCTCTATCTATCTCTATATCTATCTGTCTCTATATCTATATATCTCTATATCTATCTATTTCTATCTGTATATCTATATCTCTATCTCTATATCTATCTGTCTCTATCTTAGATATAGAGATAGATAAAAATAGATAGATAGATAGATAGATACATATAGAGGTAGATATAGATAGATATAAATAGTCTATATCCATCTATCTCTATACCTATCTACATCTATCTCTATCTATTATTTTTATATCTATCTATCCATCTATATATCATCTATCCATAGATCTATCTATTTATCCCCTATCTATCTATCTATATACCTATCTATAGCTATCACTATCTATTATCTTTATATCTATCTATCTAGCTATCCATATATCTATTTATCCCCTATCTATCTATTTATCTATCTATATCTATCTAGGTCTATCTATCTCTATAGCTACCTATATCTTTCACTATCTATTATCTTTATATCTTTATATCTATCTATCTATCCATAGATCTATCTATCTATTATCTATCTATCTATACATCTAATTATCACATATCTATCTATCTAGTGTTATACCCTATGAGGGGGCAGCATTATACCCTATGAGGGGGTGCATTATACCCTATGAGGGGGAGGAAGCATTATACCCTATGAGGGGGCAGCCTTATACCCTATGAGAGGGTGCAATATACCTTATCTTCCAACAAAATTAATTCTAAGTCCTCCATTTTGTTGGCGAGGCTTCTGGCATTTGTATACATGCACTTTATGTATGTCTGTACCTCTATTTCTTAAATTATTAACTGTTCTAACCTCACCCCCCATGCCACTACCACCCCCAATTTAATTATTTGTGCCCAGGTCTCTATCTGCACAGTCTTCCCCTCTTATAAAATGAATACCCTCCCCTAGTTCCAAGTTTAAACACTCCTCCACCCTTCTAGCCATTTTTTCCCCCAGCACAGCTGCACCCTCCCCATTGAGGTGCAGCCCGTCCCTAGCGTAGAACCTGTAGCCAACTGAGAAGTCGGCCCAGTTCTCCAGGAACCCAAACCCCTCCTTCCTACACTAATTCTTGAACCACTTATTAACTTCCCTAATCTCCTCTCTGGCGTGGCACGTGGTACAGGAAATATTTCCAAAAATACCACCTTGGAGGTCCTTGCCTTAAGATTGCAGCCTAATTCCCTGAAATCATCTTTAAGGACCTTCCACCTACCTCTGTGTCATTTGTACCAATGTGCACCATGACCGCTGGATCCTCACCAGCCCCTCCCAGTAATCTGTCAACCCGGTCAGCGATGTGTCAGACTTGCGCGCCAGATAGGCAGCACACCGTTCGACGATCCCTTTCTTTGTGACAGATTGCCCTATCTGTTCCCCTAATAATTGAGTCCCCCACTACCAGCACCTGTCTGTCCTGCCCTGCTCTCCTATTTCTCCCCTTACTGGAGCATATACTCCTCTGGCTTTCAGAGGACATGCCTTGCTGCAGCAGTGCTACCCCTGCACTGACACTCCCCTCATCTGTCAAACTTATTGGGTTGTGCCAGATCAGGACTAGCCTCCCTGGCACTCTTCTGTCTACCCCACCTTCTAACTGTCACCCATCTTACTGCTTCACTGTCCTGCAGCTCCAACCTAGCATCCCCCCCTCATCTATCTCATTGAGCGTCTGCTCAGTGAGTAGAAGTCTCCTTTCCATATTGTCTATTGATCTCAGTGTTGCCAGCTGCACATTTAAATCCAGTATCTGGGCTTCCAAATGCACAATGTGCTCACATCTCGCACAGCAGTATGCACCCTCGACTGGCTGATCAAGGATTGTGTACATGCGGCAAGACGTACACTGGATGGCATTGGCAATAGTGGAGCACATTCCTAATGGGGATTGCACCAGACAGAAAAGATAAGTAAAAATAAATAAAAAGTATTAATAAAATATAACAGCAATTCAGTAATACCTCCTTTGCAAACTCCCTGAATCCAAAGTCACTGAATCACAAGTCACACACTTACCACCGTTCGCACTTACGCTCAGGTCACACTCAGCTCATGTAAACTCGCTCAGGCAGAAGATTTAAAGAGATTTTTTTTCCCTTCACCAGCAAACCACCCTGCTGCTCAATGCACTTCCAAAAGCTCCTGTGTATAATTTCACTGGTGGTCACTGTATTACACTGACACTGTATGCAGATCTTCTGTGTATAAATATCAGGATCCTGTCAGCGTCGGCGAACTGCCACGGCTGAGCAGCGTGACTCACCCCTACTGCGGGAGGGCCCGGGGTCCGATACTGCAGGGAAAGTTGAGGCAGATGGGACCTGCGATGCTGAAGGTAGTAAGAAGTACAAGGACCTACGATCATGTGACCACAGGGGGCGGGGCTTAGTGTCCCACTTCTGAAGATGATTGTAGGACTCTACTACAGGAATCCTGGAGTAGAGGCGAGGGGAACTCAGGTCAGACAAACGGGCGGTCATACATGGAGAGGGCGGCGCGATACCAGAGGGGCGAGCAGAGAGTAGTCAGAACGTAAGCAATGAGTCATACATGGAGATAGCTGCACAGTACAAGAGGGGCAATCAGAGAATAGTCAGGTCATAGGCAATGAGTCATACACAGAGATAGCAACGCAGTACAAGAGGGACAGGCAGAACTCGTAACAGGGACAGAACCAGATCAAAACCAAACAAGCATAAAGTATTACAGTCACAAAGCACACCAGGGTCACACACACTCGGCCAAGGGTCTGAGTATAAACGATGAGGAATGAGCCCACAATGAGGCTTTAAAAAGCCTCCCAGAATCTCAGAGTGAGGCCATCCACATTAACCTCTGAACTACCTAATCCCACAAGCTGAGCAAACCTTGACAATAATGTTGCCAGTGATCACTGAGCTCCTGTGTATAATGTCACTGGTAATCACTGTATTACCTGTACACTGATACTATATACAGAGGTACTGTGTATAATGTCACTGGTGGTAATAACAGTGTTGTTATTATTGTGGTTTGTATTCATAATCAGTACTGTAGTATTCCATCAATAAGTGGTGGTAATTTGTGGACTGTTCACAGTGTGGAAGTATTTCTCTGTGTATGAATTATTATTTGGTCCCTATATGCTGGTAATATGTCATATTATTCGGTCACTATGTGGTGGTAATATGTGGTCTGGTCATGGTGTTGTTGTATTTGTGCCTTTTATGTGATATGATGCGGGTACTATGTGGTCTGGTCATGGTGTGGTGGTATTTCTCCCCTGTATGTGGTATTATTAGTCTTGGTACAGTGGATTGTGTTGTGTTTGACGGTCATTAGTCTTCTCTGATATTAATTAGGAGAATATTCTTTATTTCCATTAGAGATTAAATACTTTGTAAACAGCGGCAGAGATGCACTTACAGGGGTTTCCTGTGGAAAAACGTAATCTCCTATTCACAGGACAAGTGATAACGTATTGATTGGGGGGTCTAACTACTTGGACCCATTCAGCAAAATGTGGAACTTTTTATCCCCATTAGACTGGAGTGGCATGTCCGACTTGACCACTGATCCATTCATTCCCTCAGTGGCTGCACTTGTATTTTTATAGAAGCTCCAAAGAGAATGAATGCAGCTTCGGTCAGATATCTAACCTGCTGCTCCATTTTAAAATGGGGATAAGTGTCCTATCAACGATAAAACTTTCTCATTCTTCCGGTCGGTGCAGTTTCTAATGGTCGGACGTATGCGATCAGCTATCCTATAGAGCCCATGGATCAGTGATAAATTGTTTTAACCAAAGAACCACATTAATGTAAACTACCGTAATTATACATCCCAGTTATGGGGGTGCACAGTAGATGTGCAGGAGCCGCCTGTGTTTTACGGCCGATGCTCCACTATAATGGGGATAACGACTGACAGATATTAGCATATAGCTGTAAGATGGGGCCCTAGAGTCCATTCCCCTGGTGGGCCCCAGACACCCCAGTTCGACCCTGAATATACATCATTGTGGATTATCAGATACCGGATTTAGGGAAATTTCTCTGTAATATGGAAGGCAATGACATGAATAGATAGCAAAATCTGGTTTGTCTACAATCTTTTTTATTTGTTAGGTTCTTTCCTGTTACAGCACTTCTGTCCTGTAGTATAAACCTTCTCTCACACTAGTGCTAGCACTAAACCTTGGTTTGCCTTCTTCTAAAGTCTCTGTTGTCCCCGCAGACTTAGAGATTTCCAGCATTACTCCATGCAGCCATAAGGACCTTCTCTCTTTACTCCTTGGGTTTCCGCTGTCCTAGCAGGAAGTGAGAAACGTTCTCGTAAATCACAAGGATGGTACAGCAGGCGGGGTCGCTCAAAATAACTTGGGGGCAATTTTCTTTAGAAGTCCGTATATACTCGTGTATAAGCCGACCCATGTATAAGCCGACCACCCTAATTTTGTCACAAAAAACTGGGAAAACTTATTGACTCGCGTATAAACCTAAGGTGGAAAATGCCGAAGCTACTGGTAAATTTCAAAAATAAAATGGGCCCCATAAGATGCTCCATAAAGTTCATGATGGCCCCATATAATGCTCCATAAAGTTCATGATGGGTTCCATAAGATGCTCCATACAAAAATATGCCTAATAATGCTGCACAGTGAATAATGGTAGCCCTATAACATGGTCCATAATAACATATGCCCCATATAATGCTGCACAGTGATTGGTGGCCCCTTATAATGCTGCACAGTGATTATTGGCCCCTTAAAATGCTGCATGGAGAGTGGCCCCTTATAATGCTGCACAATGATTAGTGGCCCCTTATAATGCTGCACATTGGTTAGTGACCCCTTATAATGCTGCACAGTGATTAGTGGCCCCTTATAATGCTGCACAGTGATAAGTGGCCCCTTATAATGCTGCACATTGATTAGTGGCCCCTTACAATGCTGCACGGTGATTAGTGGCCACTTATAATGCTGCACAGTGATTAGTGGCCCCTTGAAATGCTGCAGTGATTAGTGGCCCCTTATTATGCTGCACGGTGATTAGTGGCCCTTTGTAATGCTGCACAGTGATTAGTGGCCCCGTATAATGCTGCACAGTGATGAGAGGCCCCCTTATAATGCTGCACAGTGATGAGTGGCCTCTTATAATGCAGCACAGTGATGAGTGGCCCCATATAATGCTGCACAGTGATTACTGGCCCCATATAATGCTGCACAGTGATTAGTGGCCCCTTGTAATGCTGCACAGTGATTAGTGGCCCCTTGTAATGCTGCACAGTGATTAGTGGCCCCTTGTAATGCTGCACAGTGATTAGTGGCCCCTTGTAATGCTGCACAGTGATGAGTGGCCCCTTGTAATGCTGCACAGTGATGAGTGGCCCCTTATAATGCTGCACAGTGATTAGTGGCCCCTTATAATGCTGCACAGTGAATAGTGGCCCCTTGAAATGCTGCAGTGATTAGTGGCTCCTTATTATGCTGCATGGTGATTAGTGGCCCCTTATAATGCTGCACGGTGATGAGTGGCCCCTTATAATGCTGCACGGTGATGAGTGGCCCCTTATAATGCTGCACAGTGATGAGTGGCCCCTTATAATGCTGCACAGTGATGAGTGGCCCCTTATAATGCTGCAGTGATGAGTGGCCCCTTGTATTGCTGCACAGTGATTAGTGGCCCCTTACAATGCTGCTGCCGCAGCCTCAATTAAAAAAAGGAAAAAACTATATACTCACCTTGTCACTGCTGCAGCTGCTGCTCCTCAGCGTTGCTGGCTCTGCAGTGACTGTTCAGGCAGAGGGCGCCTGCTAACTACGTCATGGCACCCTCTGACCTTAACGTCACTGCCAGAGGAAGCAAGACAGCAGAGCGATGCGCAGCGGTGGAATGGGGCACAGGTGAATATGGCTCCCCCTGTTATACTCACCTCTCCTGGCATGTCTCTGCAGCCCCCCGTGCTTGTTCCATCTTCTCAGTGCTGTTCTTCCTCCTTTCTGCGGTCTCGTGGTGCCGCTCATTACATATGTGCATATTAATGAGGGTAATGAGCGTACCACGTGACCGCTGAAAGCAGGAAGAACAGCGCCGAGAAGATGGAATAAGCACGGGGGGCTGCAGAAACATGCCAGGAGAGGTGAGCATGATCTCCGACACCCCCCGCTCCCCCTCCCTGGCCGACCCCCAGTATATGACTCGCGTATAAGCCGAGAGGGGGACTTTCAGCCCCAAAAAATGGGCTGAAAATCTCGACTTATACGCGAGTATATACTGTAAGCCTTTTTTTTCCTTTAAGACAGAAGAAACAAAACTATTAACTCTTCTTCTAAGGTCTGACTGTGAGCTCGGACCCTCCCCAGCTATTTGTTAGGGCACTCCAGGCTAAGGGGTTGTACTGCTATGCTCTGTTATTGCAGACTTCATCATCCCAATCATAGTTCATCATCAGCACATCAGCCCCATCATAGTCCATCATCAGCACATCAACCCCATCATAGTCCATCATCAGCACATCAGCCCCATCATAGTCCATCATCAGCACATCAGCCCCATCATAGTCCATCATCAGCACATCAGCCCCATCATAGTCCATCATCAGCACATCAGCCCCATCATTGTCCCATAATGAAAGAAGTGTTGTTGCGCATTCTTAACAGCCGCTTGTTCCAGACACCCTGTTCTTAGGATTGGTGGGGGTCCTGGCAGTGAAACACCCGTAATCAGCAAGTTATGATCTACCAATGGCTAGGGGATAACTTGCTGAGGAGGCAGAAGTTGGGGACTACTGTTTTTAAAGACCGCAATACCTATATCAGGAGCTGTAAAGAAATATATGTTTCTAAGCTTTATCTTGAGTCCATTTTCCTTGTCGATAATTCTTAGATAATTCTGGGGAAAAAAAAGTATTTTAATACATATAACAAACTTAAATTGTCTTTGGAGAATAAAGTCTATCGGCGGTCAGTGCAGTGTACTACATTAGTTTGTGGGACAGAACATGTTGATAAAGGGTCGGTCTCATCACTGCACTCACCGTCCATAAGCTTTATTAGGGTAGATATCCACAGAATATGGATATAGTAGATGTATACCCCCTCTCAGGAATCCTTCCCTCATATTAGCTATGATGACTACATTCCACTGCAAACAGCAGAAGAAACTTGAGGCGCACTATTTACAAAAGGAGTTTTCCCATACCTTTATGTGTTATCCATAAAATATTCTATAAATGTCTGATAGGCAGAGGTCCCGGACGTGAAACCCGCATCTGTCTACAGACCTGGGGAACTATGAATGGACAGATGGCCATTCACTATTGGGGGGGTTCCTATAAGATCTGAGTACTCAGCCTTGTGTTTGGTTATTTTCATAGACCTTGACATGAGCGGCAGGGTACATATGAAACCAGTGCTCCACCCAATTCTTCCTGAAGCAATTTTGTGGCTGATTCAAGACCCCTGTACTATTAATTTGAGGGTTCCTAAATGGTTGGAGACCCACACCAGTCTAATGTATTTGAGATGTTGTACCCTCTTAACGAAAGTTCAGAGGAAAATACCTTCAACAAAACTGCTGGTTGGGTCGGATGTGGTATTCTGAGCCACTTGGTTTGTTGTCTCATATGTTTATGCTTAAAGTTCTTTATGGTTTGTTCTTGTTGAGTTTATGGGACCTTTGTCTATACTGTACTGTTCCTTTATCATTTTTTTAGATAAGCATTCCATACTGTTAAGTGAAGAACTGGTACTACCCTTCTTCACATTGAGGCATCATCCTACCATTGTGATCAGAAGCTCTATAACCCGGCTTCATTGTTAGGATGCAGGATTTATATAAATTAGCTCTACTGGGGTCTTAAAAGTGCAGGCATTGAGGAAGAAGTACAAAATCAGCAGGCAAATGAGTAGTCAGAAACAAGCAAAGGTCAGGGCAGGCAGCAGTGCAGAAACATAACCGGAATCAAGCAGAGGTCAGGGCAGGCAGCAGTGCAAAAACATAACCGGAAACAACCATAAAACGAAAGGAAAAAAACGAACCACAGTCCATATAGTGCAGAATAATATACATTTTTATTAGTATCACAGATTAATAACCGGAAACAAGCAGAGGTCAGGGCAGGCGGCAGTGCAGAAGCATAATCCATTGAGCAAGCTGAGGTCAGGGTAGGCGGCAGTGCAGAAACATAATCCATTGAGCAAGCTGAGGTCAGGGCAGGCGGCAGTTCAAAAACATAATCCATTGAGCAAGCAGAGGTCAGGCAGGCGGCAGTGCAGAAACATAATCCATTGAGCAAGCAGAGGTCAGGGCAGGCGTCAGTTCAAAAACATAATCCATTGAGCAAGCAGAGGTCAGGGTAGGCGGCAGTTCAAAAACATAATCCACTGAGCAAGCAGAGGTCAAGGCAGGTGGCAGTGCAGAAACATAATCCATTGAGCAAGCAGAGGTCAGGGTAGGCGGCAGTTCAAAAACATAATCCATTGAGCAAGCAAAGGTCAGGGCAGGCGGCAGTATAGAAACATAATCCATTGATCAAGCCATAGTCAAAACCGGAAAATCTGTCTGAGAAGCAGCTGTGCAGAAGATGGTATGTGCTTGCTGCAAGCAACTCGCCACTACATTTTCCGCCGGCTAAATGAAAGTGCCGCGGAATTCTCTTCTCGGGAGAATGATCTTCCTAGGACTTGGAAGGAAACCCAAATCTCTCTTGTAGGCACGTTGTACATCCTGTGGGCTCATCAGCATTACTTGCATGATCTTTCCAGTGGTATAGCTGACTGGCAGGTGTGGTGTAGGATTGTAGCCTTGTTTAGCAGTCACCTTAATACGCGGTTGATAGTCGTAAGGCATACTGAGGAGTATACGTGCTTGAGTGGGAGTTAGCTCCATCCAGGTGCATGGGGATGGGCTCCTGGGCAATGTGGCTGTTGTCTCTTCCTCATCTACTGTTCTGGTGAGTATCAGGCGTTCCTTCATACCCTCTGGCTCTGCGCTGATGTTTGCTGCAGGTTGTACAAATCGGCCTATTTCGGGCATTGTAGGATATGGTGGTGGACTTTTCAGTCTGGAATATCGGTCCTTTGCCTTTTCTGGTGTTTTGAACAGGCATATAATAAATGACACGATATAATAAAGCGCTGCCATCACATACCCCGTGAAGCCAGTTGGCCTTTGGTGGTGTTCAGGCCTCTGACTATATGGGGATGTCCTGGCATGTGGGAGACGTCTCCGTGGTTGGAACTTTCCTCCAGCTACGGGAGCAGCCATTAGGCTGCCTTCCCCTCCACACACACAAAAGTGTGTGCAGATGGTAGAAAACACTCCCAAAAAAAAAGAAATAAAGTAAAAAAAAAAAAAAAAAAACAAGTAAAAAGTGATTTACAAGTCGCTCTGGGTTAGTGTTCAGCTCTCCTCGCTATCTCTGCTTGCCTCGCACTGACCGTTCTTGCGGAACATTCCATGACTCGTGGACAACGCTTCTGTGATGTCATAAAGACGAACATGGCAATGGGTCTAATATAGGAGAACTAGTTATGTTACCCATGGCAGACCATCCAATACCAGCTGCCACTGTACGGATAGGGGTTAGCTGGATTGGGATGAGATGTATAAAAACTTACCGGTACAAGAGCCCAAGTCATTGCTTTGTTATTTACTGTTTTTGCTTTTTTACCTGTTTACAGGCAAATCTTTCTATTTGATATTTTCAAACCTGTATAATTCTGTATCCTCATATGTGAGATAATGTGATGTATCTATTGTCAGCTCCTTCTAGGAATGTCTCCTCCTCTCTTCCCGGTAACACGGATCACCCGTGATGGGCACAGACCATTGCTGCAGTCGGAATTATTTCATATAGCTTCAGAATAAATGTTAAATAATATTGTATTTTTTCCATATAATTGGCTCAGATCACTTTTTTTAATTTGTCTGTAATTCTAAGTAGTGATAAAAAAATAAATAACCCCAAGTGTGAACCTGGTGTAGAACGTACAAATTGTCCAGAGTCTCTCCTGGGCCATGTTCACACGTGCAGAAGTGCTGCATTGTTTCCATAGGTATTCGCACTAAAGCAATCAAAACTTTTTATTGTATTTTTTTGTGGCAGTTTTTTCGAATGCATTTTTTTTAGTAGAGGAATGCTTCAGTTCCACAATTGGAGACTTCATTGGAATTTTGCATGCGTTTTTTATGCTCTCCATATACTATAGTGGAAATTATTAAAGCATCAAAAAGTTCACATTTCTGCTGCACCATTAGCCCCTGTATGTTGTACAGCTTATGGAGCGATAAATGAAGTGAAAAGAAAAATAAAACATCAAAAAAAGATTTAAACAAATATGAAAAAAAAACTCATAAAAGTTCAATTTTCCTCCATTGAAAATGAACATAAAAAAAAATGTCAAGTGATATCGCCGCATCCAGCAAAGTCCGAGCTATCAAAATATAAAAATAATTAACCCAATTGGTAAACACAAAAAATGTAAAAACGCCAACATTGCGGTATTTTTTGGTCGCTGCAATACCACTTAAAATACGTAACAAGCAACTAAAATGTCATATGTATCCCAAAGTAATATCCATAATAACGTCTCGCCTTCCGAAAAAATAATCCCTCTCATAGCTCTATTGAACGAAAAAATTAAAACTTCGGGTCTCGGAAAATGGCAACACAAACTCCAACATTTTTTTTACTTCAAAGTCTTGATTTTTTTTCTACCACTAAAATAATTTAAAAATCTGGGCACGTTTAGTATCTCTGTAATCATACTGATGAGGAGAATCATATTACATGGTCATTTTTACCACATAATGTACGCCGTAAACATAATTAAGGTCAGAATTGCATTTTTTTCACAATTTTCCCATTTCCCTGTACATTGTGTGTCAGGATAAGTTACAACCACTGCCACCAATATTTCTTGAACACCACTTGCTCTCGACACACCTGCCCTGGGATGTTACTATAAAGGTGAACCTCCATTATTCTTTTGTCCACTCACCTAAGCGCACCCCGCAGACAGTTCTCACATCCACATCACACTGTTTGCTGCTATCGGTCACTGTTTTGATAGGCCAGTGAGACACCTGCGCTGGGTCACACACTAGCACACATGCCACCCAGCTTTTCTGAGCCCCTGATAGGTGCTCTTCTTGTACTTTTGTATACACATACAGCAAAACAACCAAGGTATACTCGCCGTCCTCAGGGTTTGGGGGACGTTTAGAGCAGAAAAGAACAAACTTATTAAAATTTAGATTTAAAGGGAACCTGTCAGCAGGATTGTGAACAGTAAAGTACAGACAGTGTCAGGTCTACGCTGTTATACTGATTAAAATGAGGTGACCTGGGTGATGAAATGCATCTTGTGGTTGTTGTGTAATCTGTATTTGTAAATTTCAGTTATTGAGATTCTGGTGCTCCGAGTGTTTGTGGGGTTTCAAAAAAAGGTTTGCATTCATCAAAACGGTGCCTGTGCTGTAGTATAATACATGACTAATATCAATATGTAGACATGTGTAAGGGGTTGAGAGTCTTACCCCTTTAAACCCCCATGTTGCTGTTGTACTTGTATATATATTTATATATATGTTATACCATTGTTGCGCATTATCGTATATTTCATGTTGCTGTATTATTTATATAGCATAAGCTATGTTTCTGCACCTTGTACTTGGTAGGGACAGTGCAGTCTGGGCTATGGTCACTAGATGGGGCACTGAGCTCATTGCACAGTAGATGTAGCTGTAGGACACATAGGAGTTAACTGTAGGAGGGGATAGCTGGCGAATAAGCCAGGATGGTCTTCCTGTTTCAGTCAGTCAGTCAGAGGCCTGACCCCTTTGTGCTCGGGTGGGCTATATGCCTGAGCTACCTAACTACCCCGTGATGTTAAAGGTGATGCCCAGCCATCCAGAGAAGAACACGGTACAGCAGAACCAGCAATAAAGTGGAAAAGAGTGTAAGGAAACAGAGGAAGATTGAAGGTTACCGTAAAATGGTACGGGCAGGTCACTCCAGAATGTGGTGGAAAGCTACGTGGGCTGAATCTCTGATGTCCGGGGCGAAACATGCTGGGGAGCGCTTCACCGTGGTGACGCTATACAGGGAGGACACTGAAGAGCTATCTGAGACGCTGCGTCAAACGGAAACACTGCAAGGAACAGTGAAGGGAAAGATGAAGTAATGTGCTGTCTTTACTGTGATGAAAATGCTGGAAACTATGTGGATGTGCTGTGTCCTGAAGTAAATAAATTTGCTCAGTTAAGAGTTGCCCTGGACTGTGTCTCTATTCATTGGGATCAAGGATCAGCATCAAGTCGGCGTAGCAAAGGGGACCCTGACGGCACGGTGAGTTTTGACCGTACCATGCAAGAGAAGAGGTACCATTTTCCTGTAGAGGGAGGTCAGGGTATACAACGCCCGAACCCGAAATACTCAGCCACGACTACTGCCCTGGCTGACCTTTACACATAAAGTGTAGAAGTCGGGGGGAAAAGTGGGGAATGTGGTCTAGAAGAGATCGAGTATAGTGTGTTATTTTCTGCAGCAAACATGTCCTGGCTGGAAGAGGAAGAAAAGCGAAGATGAATCGCTACAAATACAGAGGTCACTGGTAAGTCAGTGTTTTACCTGGACACTTACATTATATAGTATATACAGAGCTCCTGTGTATAATGTCACTGGTGATCCTTGCATTACCTGTACGCTGACTATATGCAGAGCTCCTGTGTATAATGTCACTGGTGAGTCACTGTATTACCTGTACACTATACACTATATACAGAACTCCTGTGTATGTCTCCAGTGATCATTGTATTACTTGTACACTGACATTATATTTACACACAGGTAGCGTCGGACTGGCCCACCGGAGAACCGGAGGATTCTCCGGTGGGCCCTGGCATCTGGTGGGCCCTGGCACCTGCTGGTATACAGGGCCAGCAGTTGACTAGGGCCCCCACTGCTCCAGGGGCCCTCAGCCAGTGCCACACAGCTGCTATGGGGGTCCTGCCAGCAGAGCAGCAGCGGGTGTCAGGAGGCAGGAGCCCTTGTCCCCACTACTAAAGAGAAATGAATATTCACTGCTTCAGCAGTGAATATCATTTCACTCTCGGCCTCCAGTCACCCCGGGGCCCCGCTCCCCAACCTAGCCAGCCGGCGCCTCCCTCAATTGCAGTGGAAGAGAGCGTCTCTCTCCCATCAGTCCCCTCTGCTCCTGACTCACAGCCGGTGCGTGATGACATCACTTCATCGCGCACCCGCTGTGTGTCTGGCAGACGGGGCAGCTCCTGACATTGAAGCCGGCATCAGCGTGGGAGCTGGAGGAGAGGTGAGTATTGTGGTTTGTTTTTTTTTATATCTCTATCTCTCTATATCTATCTATCTATATCTATATATCTTTATATCTATCTATCTCTATATCTATCTGTCTCTATATATCTATATCTGTCTCTATATATCTATATCTGTCAGAGGGCAGCATTATACTATATGAGGGGGCTGCTTTATATTCTATGAGCGAGGCTACCCCAACTCCTGCTACATAATTAAGACATGTACTACCTTATATTATACCCTGATATTAGCGCACTTTACTGCACAATTGGTGGTGTTGTATTCCTTTCTATGCAGCTACATAGTGGGCCCCAAGAATGATTTTCTCTGGTGGGCCCAAGGTGTTCCAGTCCGACGCTGCAGACAGGGTCGGACTGGGGCACCTGGACACCAGAGAATCCTCTGGTGGGCCCAGCCACCCACAAAGTGGGCCTCCTGCATCTGCAGCCCCTTTATGAAGTGCACAGTGTACAGCATTCCTTACAGTGAATAGCGCTGTGCATGCTCTGAAATCCTTGCTTGTATTTCCATACCCCCCTACATCACCTCTCTCTATTTATTGGCTAATTATTATTGTTCACTATTATAGCGCCATTTATTGCATGGCACTTTACATGTGAACAAGGATCAGATATAGACCAGTACAATAAACATGATCAATATAAGGCACACACAAGTACAGAAGGAGAGCGGGCCCTGCCCGCGAGTTCTCACAGTCTACAGGGGATGGGTGAGGACACACTAGGAGAGGGGAGAGCTGGTCGTGCGGTGGTTCAGTAGACTGAGGATCACTGCAGGCTGTAGGCTTGTCGGAAGCGTTGGGTCTTCAGGTTCCTTTTGAAGGTTACCGTGGTAGGCTAATAAACACTTTGTTTGATATTACCTCATTTTGCAGCAGAATTGGTATTATTTCTATATAACTGCAAGGTGGG
Organism: Dendrobates tinctorius; assembly: GCF_039654945.1. NCBI lineage: Eukaryota > Metazoa > Chordata > Amphibia > Anura > Dendrobatidae > Dendrobates > Dendrobates tinctorius. The sequence continues at coordinate 62,810,949 of NW_027361743.1, forward strand.
CCCCAAGAATGATTTTTCTCTGGTGGGCCCAAGGTACTCCAGTCCGATGCTGACCGCAAGTATGAAAATCTCATATGAGCAGTCACATGACGACTACTCAAACCACTTAAGCTGTGTAAAGAAGTGAGTACCAAACTGAATTTGTGTCTTGGGTGAAGGCACACCTATATTCAACTCTGGACAAAAAGAATGTAGTGGTTTTGCGTGATTACCATCTAACTTAGAGGAAAAATAAAATGCCTTCTTCAAAGTCCAAATATGAGTCTAGTTTTGGATGATTTTCTATTTTCAGCCCACACGCCCCTTCTATGATTGCTGTACAGCCTTTACGTTTGTAAAGAGGGCAATGCCTCTGCTCGCACCTTGGGTGGCTGTAACTCCCTTGTGCATTGTGAACGTTACTCGGACTAACAGACATGATGTTTCTTCAAGGCTCGTCACCCTGAGTCACTCACAAACACTGCAAATGTATGAGGGAGAAATATATGTGACACTCTACATTCTCATAAGCCATTGGAGGACTAGAGCTTATGTACATAGAATATATCTCGATGGTTAGATAATTCTGAATCACTCATCTGTGCAGCACAAATAAAGACTGTCATAGCGTCACCTGCTACACCCTCACCAGCAGAAAATAAGCACAGCTGTCAGCCTGGAGTCCTCTACTGTCATATACTTCTACATAATGATCAACTTTAGCTACGTAGATGGAATATTTTGTTTTAATATTTACATATACTTTTTCCAGCACTCCCAATAACAATACTCTCGTGGTCGTTTTGTGACCAAGAGACAGTGTCACTCTTATCTATGGGCTGTGGCAGGCATTGCACTTATTCCCATTCAAGTATAGGCTGGGCCGCAATGGACAAGAGTGGAGCAGACCTCTTTTGCTACTAAGGAATAACCCCTTTATATTTCCGATATTGGTTGCACTATTACCGGGAGAATGCATCATATCATCCTTCCTTTAACCTCTCATTGATCTACAGTGTACATTTTTGTCATAGGTCAGTTTGGGAAGTATGAAGCCAGCACAGGAGCTGAGCCTGACTCATGCTAGCCATCTGGATTCATGCTAGCCAGATGCCAACTGTGTCCAAAAATTTGGAGACTGATGTCAATTTTAATTTCAGATGTTTCTATGGTTACTGAAGTACAATTATAAGCAGTTAATAAGTTTTTAAACTTCTATTGACAAGTACATCAAGTTTATACAAAGACTCAATATTTACAGCTTTGACCCTAAGGCTATGTACACACGTTGCGGATTCTGCTGTGTTTCCGCAGCGTTTTTGGCCCTGCGGAAACGCAGCAGTTCCGCAGACATGGTACAGTACCATGTTAGCCTATGGCATTTCAAATCCGCTGTGCTCACACTGCAGTTTTTTCCGCGCGGTTTTGCTGCGGTTTACAAACCGCAGCATGTCAATTGTTTGTGCGGATTCCGCAGCGGTTTCACACCTTTAACATAGTAGAGGTGTGAAACCGCAGTCTAATCCGCAGGAAAACCCGCAGTTGAATCCGCAGCGTGTGCACGTAGCCTTAGGGTATGTGCACACGCTGCGGATTCTGCTGCGGATCCACAGCGGATTTGGCCCTGCGGATCCGCAGCAGTTCCACAGTGTACAGTACCATGTAAGTCTGTGACATCGGCGGCTATGCCCGCCGATGCCCCTTCTGTAGCAGCGCGCACCGCAGCGTTTCCCTACCTGCGCGCTCCCGTCCGGGCTCGCGCCCGTCGTCCACGCTCCCTCACGGCGGCTCCTGGCTCCCGCTCTCTGTCGCGCGCACGCCCCCTCCCGTCCTCTCTCTCCAGCTGTGGGCGGCGCTGAGGGGCTGGCCTGGGGCACGCACTTCCGGGGGTTGGTATATTTCAGGCGTCCTCGCTGTTAGGAGGACGCCTGATGATTGTGTAACAATCTGGCCCCTACAGTTCTCCTGTAGTTAGTCCAAGCTCTGCCTTATCCTTCCTGCCTTCCTCTGTGTCGTTCTCCTCGCTCCCCCCAGTCTGTCCAGGCTCTTCTTTCTTCCATTCCTTGTGGCCGTTCCCTGTCTCCAGTTGCCCTGATCCTTCCTCTTGCCATTCCGTATTGTGTCCTTCCCTGAGCCACCTGTCCCTGCTAGTATATCTGTCCGCTGCCTCCCCAGGCCTTTTGTTCGTGGAGCCGTCCCTCTTGGTTCCGGCTGTCGCGCCTCCGTCCTCTGTGGTCCTGCCCCAAACGGTCCCTGTATAGGGGTCGGTCTTCACCTGGCGTGCTCGGCCCAGGGGCTCCGGATCCGCGATCCAGAGGGTCCACTCTCTGACATAGTTTTCGCCAGCACTACAAAGTCTATGGGATTTACAATCCGCAGTGCACATGCTGTGTGAAAAAACACTGCGGAAAAGCTGCGGTTTTAAATCCGCAGAAACAATTGACATGTCAATTCTTTCTGCGGATTCCGCTGCGGTTTGACACCTATTCCATTGTCCAGGTGTCAAACTGCAGGGGAAAACCGCTGGCCAATCCGCAGGTAAAACCGCAGGTCACTTTACCTGCGGTTTTACCTGCGGATCCGCAGATACAAATCCACGGGTGAATCCGCAGTGTGTGCACATAGCTTAGGGATATGTGTAGACGATCAGTAAACGCTGCGGGTTGGACGCTGCATACTTGCATCTGACTCCAGCAAGTCCTATCATCAAGACCGGCGTGAACAACACTGGTCTTCATGAATCGGCACATAGCCCACAGAGTGGAAAACTGATCTAAATACACAGAAATAGCAAAAAATAGTGTTATTCTACATGTAAAAACACAGGATAGTTTACTCTAATAAGTTATTTCAAAGTACAATTGCTCATTAAAAATATATTGCTTCTGTCTGACAGTGGATGACCATATGAGGTTATTTCTGAAGCGCTTCATACCGCATACCGTAGATATCATGAATAAATACTGATGCTAGGAAGCCATCTATTGTCAGTATAATAAAACTGCAGCGCCTCTCATGTCACTACTGTTTCCTACAACAGACATTCCATGATTTTCACACAATTATAGGGCCAAAAGATCTTTTGATCATGAAATACGTAGAGAATAAGAGAATTGAATTGTCCTCATTATATAATATCATTAATGGCCAAAATGTCTACAATAAAATTGAAGTGGTGCCCAATAGCAAGTCTTCCAGTTTACACAAAGGGGTTGTCCATTTAGAAAAACGTTGAGGGACAAGCAGTTAATGCTGAAAAATAGCAAAATAAGAATTACTTCCGGTAACCTCTGGTGTTCCCTTCCAGACGGTGTTTGTATACAGGGCTGCAGTGGTGGCGCCACATCTATAACACGTGACTGCAGCAGCAAATTACTGGTCTCGGCAATCTTGTGCCATGAAGATCAGCAAAGCCTTTGAGCCCAGGCTGCAGCGGTCTTGTGTTGTACATGTCACTGCTACAGCGCTGCACATAGGCTGGTAGCAATGAAACGGCAGTCGCTTTGATAGATAAGTAAGGATTATTTTGTTTTTTTCCTAACCTATTCCCAACATGCTCCAAACAGGGCAGATGGCAGCTGGGTTATACAGCTGGCATCTACAGCTGGCATCTGTGTGTCACAGCAGCAATCGGAGTTTGCTCTGATGGATGCCATCAATCTCTGGCAGCAACTTTTTAGTAGAGCATCACTTTCCTCACAATGTGGTCACGTGGTGTTGATGGGTGACAATTGTAGCCGATGGCCCACTGATTAGCTAGTTTTGGAGAATTGTGGTAAAATAAAAAAGGGAACTCTGATGGCTATAAGGATAAGTTACAAAAAAAAATTGCACAAACATTTTAACCTCTTTACGCTCCGATCACATTTCTGTCAAAAGTTCACTTTCGAGATTTAACTTATGCAATGGAAAGAGATGCGACTAAATGACAGAACCCACAACAGAACCAGAAGGACCCCAATAATGGGGTCATTCAGTAAGTGGTACCATCTGTCACACTATGGATCTGGTGCTAAAATAGCTTTAGATACGGCACATACAGTGGGTAAGGAAAGTATTCAGACCCCTTTAAATTTTTCACTCTTTGTATCATTGCAGCCATTTGGTAAATTCAAAAAAGTTTTTTTTCTCATTAATGTACACTCTGCACCCCATCTTGACTGAAACAAAAAAACAGAAATGTAGAGATTTTTGGAAATACCCCCTAGGTATTGGAGTATTCAGGAGAAATTGCACAACAAATTGGTGCAATCCCTCCTGTTACTCTTAGAAATATGCAAAATTTGAGGCTAATAAACTTTTTTTTGGGGGGAAAATGTGATTTTTTATTTATTTTCACGGCTCAATGTTATAAACTTCTGAGATGCACCTGGGGGTTCAAGGTGTTCACCATACATCTTGATAAGGTCCCTGAGGGGCCTAGTTTTCAAAATGGTGTAACTTATGAGGGTTTTCCACTGTTTAGGCACATCAGGAGCTCTCCAAACATGACATGGCGTCCACTAATTGTTTCAGCAAATTTTGCATTTAGAAAGGTCGAACAGTGCTCCTTCCCAGCCCTGCCTGGGAAGGGAAGGAGTGCTATTTGACTTTTTGAATGCAAAATTTGCTGGAATAATTAGTGGATGCCATGTCGTGTTTGAAAAGCCCCTGATGTGCCTAAACAGTGGAAACATCTCCCAAATGACACCATTTTGGAAACTAGACCCCTCAGGGAACTTATCTAGATGTGTGGTGACTGGTGAGCATTTTGAACACCCAAGGGGGGAAGTTTATAACGCTCGGGCATGAAAATAAAAAAAAAATCATATTTTTTCCACAAACATGGCTTCACAGATGTTGATAACATTGAGCAGTGAAAAAAAAATCACGTTTTTCCCACATAACTGTTATTTTAGCCACAAATATTTTATTTTAACAAGGGTAACAGGAGAAAATTTGTTAAGAAATTTCTCCTGAGTAGGCAGATACCCCATATATGGGGGCAAACTACTGTTTGGGCACACGACAGAGCTCATGAAAACAGGAGTGACGTTTTGGAACACAAACTGTGATGGAATGATCTGTAGTGGTCAGGTCACGTTTGGAGAGCCCCTGATGTGCCTAAACAATGGAAACCCCCACAAGTAACCCCGTTTTGGAAACTAGACCCTTCACGGAAATTATCTGGATGTGTGGTGAGCACTTTGAATCCACAGGTGTTTCACAGAATTTTACAACATTGATCTGTGGAAAAGGAAGAAAAATATATTTTTCACCCAAAAATGTTGATCTAGCCCCAAATTTTTTCATTTTCACAAGGATAGCAGGAGAAAATGGACCTGCAAATTTGTTGTGCAATTTCTTCTGAGTACGCTGACACCCCATATGAGGTTGAAAACTATTTTTGAGGTACAGTCCCCAGCTCAAAAGGGAAGAAGCGCTATATTGGACTTCAGATTTTGCTGGACTGGTTGGAGGGTGCCATGACACCCTCACATGATCTCGTGAAGTCATTATTGCCCTCTACTCCTCTTTGGTCAGACCTCATCTGGAATACTGTGTCCAGTTTTGGGCACCGCATTTTAAAAAAGACATCAACAAACTGGAGGAAGTTCAGAGAAGAGCGACCAGAATAGTGACGGGTCTGCAAACCCTGTCTTATGAGGAAAGGTTGCAGGATTTGGGAATGTTTAGTTTGCAAAAGAGAAGACTGAGAGGAGACTTAATAGCTGTCTGCAAATATCTCAAGGGCTGTAACATTGTAGAAGGATCATCTTTATTCCCATTTGCACAAGGAAAGACTGCAATGACAAGCAATGGGATAAAGCTGAGTGGGAAGAGACACGTATTAGATCTTAGAAAAACGTTTTGACAGTGAGGGTGAACAATGAGTGGAACAGGCTGCCATGAGAGGTGGTTATTTTCACGCCCGGTCTTCAAAGTGCTCACCACACATCTAGATAAGTTCTTTGGGGGGGTCTAGTTTCCAAAATGGGGTCACTTGTAGGGGGTTTCCACAGTTTAGGCACATCGGGGCTCTCCAAAGGCAGCATGACACCCGCAGACCATTCCATCAAAGTCTGCATTCCAAAACGTCACTACTTCCCTTCCGAGGCCCGACGTGTGCCCATACAGTAGTTTTTTCCTACATATGGGGTGTCAGCGTACTCAGGACAAATTGGACAACAACTTTTGGGGTCCAATTTCTCATGTTACCCTTGGGAAAATAAAAAAATTGGGAACTAAAAGATCATGTTTGTGGAAAAAATATGATTTTTTTATGATCACGCCCGGGTGTTATAAACTTCTGCGAAGCCCTTGAGGGTTCAAAGCTCTCACCACACATCTAGATAAGTTCCTTGAGGGGTTTAGTTTCCAAAATGGTGTAATTTGTGGGGAGTTTTCACTGTTTTGGTACATCAGGGGCTTTCCAAACGCGACATGGTGTCCGATCTCAATTCCAGTCAAAAAAGTCAAATGGCACTGCTTCCCTTCTGAGCTCTGCCATGCGCCCAAATAGATATTTACTGCCACATATGGGGTATCAGTGTACTCAGGACAAATTGCACAATAACTTTTGGGGTCCTGTTACCCTTGGGAAAATAAAAATTGGAGGTGAAAAGATCATTTTTGTGGAAAAAATATGATTTTTTAATTATATGGCTGTACGTTATAAACTTCTGTGAATCCCTTGAGGGTTCAAAGTTCTCACCACACATCTAGATAAGTTCCTTTGTGGGTCTAGTTTCTAAAATAGGGTCACTTGTGGGGGGTTTCCACTGTTTAGGCACATCAGGGACTCTCCAAACGTGACATGGCATCAGATCTGAATTCCAGCCAATTTTTCATTGAAAAGTCAAACGGCGCTCCTTCCCTTCTGAGCTCTGCCATGCGCCGAAACAGTGGTTCCCCCCATATATCAGGTATCAGCGTACTCAGGACAAATTGCACAAAAACTTTTGCAGTCCAATTTCTCCTGTTACCCTTGGTAAAATAAAAAAAATTGGACCTGAAGTAATTGTTTTGTGAAAAAAAGTTAAATGTTCATTTTTTTTAAACATTCAAAAAATTCCTGTGAAGCACCTGAAGGGTTAATACACTTCTTGAATGTGGTTTTGAGCACCTTGAGGGGTTCAGTTTTTAGAACGGTGTCACTTTTGGGTATTTTCTATCATATAGACCCCTCAAAGTGACTTCAAATGTGATGTGGTCCCTAAAAATAAAATGGTGTTGTAAAAATGAAAATCGTTGGTCAAATTTTAACCCTTATAACTTCCTCACACAAAAAAATGTGGATCCCAAATTGTGCTGATGTAAAGTAAACATGTGGGAAATGTTATTTATTAAGTTTTTTATGTGACATATCTCTGTGATTTAAGGGCATAAAAATTAAAAGTTGGAAAATTGTGACATTTTCAAAATTTTCACCAAATTTCTGTTTTTTTTCACAAATAAATGCAAGATATATGAATGAAATGTTACCACTACCATGAAGTACAATATGTCACGAGAAAACGTTGTCAGAATCGCCGGGATCCATAGAAGCGTTCCAGAGTTACTACCTCATAAAGGGAGAGTGGTCAGAATTGTAAAAATTGGCCCGGTCATGAACGTGCAAACCACCCTTGGGGGTTAAGGGGTTAAACAACAACTCATCATTGGGGCTGACTGAGAAAAGACTGGAGAGGCGTTGGGGCAGGATAGTAACATGGGATACATGGTGTTTTTTTACGGTAAGTTTACACTTTTTATCTGTATGTATGGATTTTGATGACGATCCTCAGTAAAATCTGCAACACTAGGATCCGTTTGTGGATTTTGACTTCCCCATATTTCAACACGAAAATATGTTACAAGCCCTTGCTGTTCCCATAGTGAAAACAACATGCTGTAAATGTTAAAATCCACCTGATTTACACAGCATGGGTGATAACGTTGTTTCATATCGTGTCCACTTTGCTGAATTGTAATCTACTGCAGATTTTCCATCAACAAATCTGGATCTGAAATCTGCAGCACTTGTCTTGTATGGGCCACAAGTGGAGCTTCTAACAATTTTGATCAATTTAAGATATTAGACCCTTCCCTATAAACATTAGAAAAATTGGCTGAACTTGCCAATAATGTGGAAGAGAAGGACCATCCTATTAGACTACCAATGGCCATTCCTTTTGTATGCTGGGAGCTACGTAATCGCCAGAGGAGCATTGGAGCACATAAGGCCACTTTCAGTCATCAGTTTTTAGTGTGCGAGTGGTTTTCACGGATAGCACTCGTAACTGTGTGATAGTCTGTGGGGCCACTAACATGTCCATGATTTTTTGCAAACCGTGTGGCTGCAGAAAATTGTGTTACCTGTCTGATTTTGATCTGAGCGTCAGATCAAAATCAGCAATGCAAGTCAATTGCTCCTTGAAAAAATTGGAGAAGGTGGAGAAGCCTTTTTTTTTTTTCTCCACATACGAGAAAAACTGATGATACTCGGATCAAACTCTGATCAAAATAATTGGTTAGTTTTTCTCATATGTGGAGTAAAACGGATGTCAGAATGAGGCCTAAAGCTAACGTTCCACTATTAGTGGCTCTTTTGTCATTTAGTGCATGTGCGCACATTGCAGATTTGCTTTTGTAAAATTCTGCACTGATTCTGCCTCTCTTGGCAGAAAACACAGTTGAAATTTCACGTGTTTTTTATGCGTTTTTTTATACGGATTTGATGCTGATTTTTATGCGTTTTTGTAAGCTAAATAAAGATATATTATTTAACAAAAAAAAAGAATTGTAATGTCATTTCCTTGTTCAACCTCTTCTTTTGCATTCTCCATGGAAGGCCACAATATCATTACATACCATGTTCAAATATAAAGTTTACACACACGTAACAAATATAATTTCCGTAATTTCCCCCGGGATCATTAAAGTGTATTGTATCAGTGAATAATATATATATATATATATATATATATATATATATATATACACACACAGTACAGACCAAAAGTTTGGAGAATGCCAAGAGTGTGCAAAGCAGTAATAAAAGCAAAAGGTGGCTACTCTGAAGAACCTAGAATATAAGACATTTATTCAGTTGTTTCACACTTTTTTGTTAATTATATAATTCCACGTGTTAATTCATAGTTTTGATGCCTTCAGAGTGAATCTACAATTTTCATAGTCATGAAAATAAATAAAGAAAACTCTTTGAATGAGAAGGTGTCCAAACTCTTGGTCTGTACTGTATATATATATAGTGGTTATATATATATATATATATATATATGTATGTGTTATACCAAGCCTGAGGTTTAGTAATGAATAGGTGTCAGCCAGATACCCTCATTAATAAAATGGTAAATAAAGAGTTAAGACACACACACACAAAATCTGCGTGAAGCGCAATATCTGTTACATTTTCAAAAAATGTATTTAAAAAAAATTGCTTGAGCTCCCGCTTAATTTTCTTAACCAGCAGAGGGAAATCCAATTATTGAGGGCTGATGTTAATATTCTTGGAAGGAACCAATGGCCATAAAGGTTTCCAGGCTGTTAATAACAGCTCCCAGATGTCTGCTTAGCCTTTACTGGCTAGTTTACAGGGGAAACCCAGAAAAAAATGACATGGGGCCCCCCTATAAAATCGTACCAGCAAAGGCTAGGCAGACAGCTGTGGGATGATATTAACAGCCTGGGAAAGGGCTAAAAACATCAGCTCTCAGTCGCCCCAGAAATGGCGCATCTTATAGATGCGCCAATTCTAGCACTTAGCCTTGTTCTTCCCACTTGCCCTGTAGCGGTGGCAAGTGGGATAATATTTGTAGGGTTGATGTCACCTGTGTATTGTCCGGTGACATCAAGCCCACGGATTAATAATGGAGAAGCGTCAATAAGACACTTATCCATTACTAATCCTATAGTTATATGGTAAATAAAGACACAGCCAGAATAAAGTTCTTTAATTGAAATAATCCTTTATTGAAAATTAATTTACCATACTTACTGCATCGCCTAATCCCCGACTCCCTCGATCTCCTGCAACAAAAATAAAATAATAAACCAACATATATACTCCCTGTCCAACGTAGACCATTTAGTGAGTGTCCCACGGCGATCACATGTGTAGAACAGTCACATCAAGAGACGTGACTGCTCTCCCCAGCCTCCAATGATACACTGACAGGAAATAATAGCTCCTGCAGTGTATCACTGAGAGTTTACCGGAGTTCGTGCGCTCACGGCATCACTGCATGAGAGTTTTCTCACGCAGTGGTGCCGCAAGTGACAGCACAAACTCGTGACCTCTCATGGCGGCGCAGTGATGCACTGACAGGAGGTAATCCTCCCGCAGTGTATCACCGGCGGCCAGGTAGAGCAGTCACATCTCCCGATGTGACTGTTCTACACGTGAGACCGCCATGGGACACTCCTTATTAAATGTACTATGGCGGAAAGGTAAGTAATGTATATGTTGGTTTATTATATTTTTGCTGCAGGAGACGCGGGCGTCGGGGATTAGGTGTTTGGTGAGTATGATTTTTTTTTGTTTTACAATTGAACACAGTAAGTAATGGAAAACTGACTGAACAAAGAACTAGTCTGAACTAGTGCATGCCAAAAACAACTCACATAGCAAATAAAGAAAAAGGCTGCACTAAATCGCATTAAAGCAAGTTGATGTGGAACATATGAAGTGTGTATAGCATAATGGCTTTTGAAATTTACGAAAATGAGAAGCTTAGCACAAAATTTGTTTTTGTTTCTGTAACACGTTTTCTGCTGATATGATTTTCTTCCATAAACAGAGAATGAATGCGCGCCCTGCCAGGTCTAAAGCGTCTGTTCCTACATTAAACATGTGATCGCCAGAGGAAACAGGATGCTGAAGCCGCGTCCTGTATGTTCCGCACAGAAAACAATCACAATGAACATCTCCTGACTACCCTGAAAAGTGTGGCATAAAAACATAGGATCAGACAAAATTTACCAATAAAAATACCAATAAATTCCCTAACCTCATACAAAAGATAATAGAAAGATAGTACAACGCCAATAACCCCTTCCCGACATGGCAATTTACTGTTATTGTGACATAATTTTTTTTCCTCCCCTTCTTCCAGGAAGCATAACTTTTAATTTTTCCCTTGATATAGTTGTATTATTTTCTGTGGGGTGAGTTGTAGTTTTTAAAGACGCGATTCATTTTATCATATGATGGATGAAATGAAAAACAAGAAAAAAAACGCCAAGTGCCCCGAAAATGCAAAAAAAAAATAAAAAAAAAGCACAATTCCCCAAATGTTTTTGGGGTTTTGCTTTTACTGCAGTAATTATACAGAAAAATGACCTGGCAAAATGATTCTCCAGGTCAGTATGATCTCAGGGATACCAAGCAGGCGTAGCTAATGCATAAGCTCTGTATCTCATTTGTGATGTTAGTTAGTTACATGTTTCACTTAGTACTCAATAAAGAAGATGTTATGCTTTATGCATGTGGCTGGACTATGATGCTTTTTTGGATCCACATTGGAATGCTACATAGAGGTAGAGTCCGTGCCCTGGATTAACCCTGTCAACAGCCGGGGAACTGGTACACATTGCTTTTTGGACTAATTAGGCTAGTTTCACAATAGCGTTTACGGCCGCCGCTAAGCCCCGCCCCCTGCCACGCCTCCGCCGGTAGCTCCGCTACATGCGTCCTGCGTCCCCTATCTTTAGCACTGGGGATGCAGGCCGTGCGCAGTATGCGTTTGACGGCGCATGCATCCTTTTGACGCTGCGCCGAGCGCACCAAATTGCAACCTGTTGCGTTTGGCGCTGGTCGGCGCAGCGTCAACAGGACGCATGTGCCGCCAAAGGGATACTGCGCATGGCCTGCATCCACAGTGCTAAAGATAGGGGACGCAGGACGCATGCAGCGTCATACGTTCATATGCAGAGCTACTGGCGGAGGCGCGGCAGGGGGCGGGGCTTAGCGGCGGCTGTGCACAGCCCGATGCTGCGGCCGTAAACGCTAATGTGAAATTAGCCTTAATTTCATATTTTGATCAAATCAGACTTTTACAGACATGAAGATACCACATACATTGGGTGAAATTACCATTGAACACATCACCAATTTTCTAAGTAACGTATTTTCCGGCGTATAAGACGACCCCCAACTTTTCCATTTAAAATATAGAATTTGGGGTATACTCTCCGTATAAGTTGGAGTTCATCTTCTACACGGTGTGTCGTCTTATACGGCATATGCAGAGCTCTGCGGTCGCCGCATATGGTGCGGGGAGAGGTCCCGATGATGAGGTGCCTCACCTGGAAGATGTAAGTGAATCAAGCCCGCCCTTGTATCCTATTATCTCCTTCTTTCACCAGTCCAGCCCGCCCTTCTCTGCCTTTCAAATCTCAAAAGGATGGACGTGTAGCGGCGCCTGCGCTGCTTCACTTCCATCCCTGCGAGGTTTGAAAGGCAGAGAAGGGCAGGCCAGACGGGTGAAAAGAAGGAGCGGCTTCATTTCCATCCTCCGGAGACTTGAGAGGCAGAGAAGGGCGAGCCGGACGGGTAAAAGGAGGTAATAGGATACAAGGGTGGGCTTGATTCACTTACACCTTCCCAGTGAGGCACCTCGTCATCGGGACTGCTCCCTGCACCATATGTGGCAACCGCAGAGCTCCGCTCATGCCGTATAAGACGACCCCCAACTTTTGAAAAGATTTTCAGGGGTTAAAAAGTTGTCTTATACGCCAGAAAATACGGTAAATGTTTTTCTAAAGGTGCTTATTATTTACAGTATATAACACCATTAATTCCATGGTGCTGCTTTTGACATGAAATACTCACCAGATGTCGGTAACGACCCATCCAAATTACACAAGCAAAGAAATCAAACCATAGCTGTCCATAAATTAAGTTATGTGTAATAATGAAAAATGACACAGGGAAAAAGTATTGAACACGATAACTGAAAAATATGAAATACTTCGTACATAAGCCTTTGTTGGTGATGATAGCTTCAAGACGCCTCCTGTATGGAGAAACTAGTTGCATGCATTGCTCAGGTGTGATTTTGGCCCATTCTTCCAAGCAAACACTTTTCAAATCCTGAATGTTCCATGGGCTACTTCTATGAATTCTGAGCTTGAGATCCTTCCATGAATTTCCTATTTAATTCAGGTCAGGTGATTGGCTGGGCCATTCTAGCAGCTTTATTTTCTTTCTCTGAAGCCAATTGAGAGTTTCCTTGGCTGTGTGTTTGGGATCATTGACTAGCTGAAATATCCACTCTTGATTCATCATCATCCTGTTAGATGGTAGCAGATTTTCATCAAGAATGTCTCGGAAAACATTTGTCCATTCATCCTTCCTTCAATTATATGAAGTTTTCCAGTGTCGCATGGAGAAAACATCCCCACACCATGAGGTTCCCCTCCTCTAAACGTCACTGTTATGATATGCAGTGCCTTTTTGGCCTCCAAACATGATGTGCATTATGGTATCCAAAGAGATCAATTTTGGTCTCATCTGAACAAACTATATTCTCCCAGTATTTCACGAGCCTGTCTAAATGTTGTTGAGAAAACTTTAAACGTCCTTGAACATGCTTTTTGCTAAGCAATGGAGGCTTGTGTGGTGAGCTTGTATACAGGTCATGGAGGTGGAGTGCATTACTTATAGTTTTCTTTGAAACAATTAAACCTGCTAATTCCAAGATTTTCCATAGATCTCCACAGGTGATCATTGGCTCTTGGACAACTCTTCTGATAATTTTCACTTCTGTCTGAAATCTTGCGGGAAGCACCTGGTTGTGGCCAGTTTATGATCTTGGTGCCGAGATCTCCATCTGCGCATGCACCGCCCCCATAGTCCACTGCACAGGAAACCGTTGAACTGCCAGGGCTCTGGCCTGTCACAAAATGTCGGCAGAGCCGGGCACCATTGAAGACTCCCGGCAGCAGCGCGCCGCACATCGGAGCACCCCCTCATCCCAGCCTGTGACCTGCAGCATCACCCCACTCTTGCCTCCTCCAGCAGCGACCCTGGGACTCCCGCTTCACTGCAGCCACCACCCCAGTAAGCAATAGAACGCATGGATTATAAGCACCATCATTTTATTAAAAAAACAATTTTTATGATTTTTCTCCTCAAAATTTGGGGTGTGTTTTATAATCCGAAAAATACCTTAAATCTCTTAACACTCCATGATTATCAGTGCATGTAGTGAAGTCAGTATGTGTGGAGCAGGCACACGAGCTTCACAATGGGCAGATGCTGGCATTTTTATACAGCTAACATCAGTGATTGGCGATAGCTCAGGCCACTCTTGTTAAGGCCTTAGAAGGAACCCGTCAGCAGGATTGTGCTCAGTAACCTACAGTGTCAGGTTGGTGCCATCATACTGATAAAATGATACCTTGGTTGATGAAATCCAGCTTTTGGTTGTTGTTTAATCTTTATTTTCAGTTTTGAGTTAATGATATTCCCGTGCTCCGGGGCGGCCTGTGGGGGGGGCCATCTTTTTAATACATTTATAAGGGACCTTGTAGAGGGCATACAGAGTGCAATTTCAATATTTTTATGATACCAAACAAAATGTACAGCAAAATCTTAGGTAGAACTGTCACTGAAGAAGACTTGGGTGTACTGGTGGGAAGCAAACTCACCTTTAGTGACCAGTGCAAGGCAGCTACTGCCTAGGCAAATAAAATTGGCATCTTTCAGTAGGCTGATACCTTGATATCTGCAATCTGATATTTTATTCCTGAGAAATTCACTTTTTCCTTAACCCCTTACCTACAAAGGACGTAATATTCCGTCCATGTGACCCTGGACCTAACTACCATGGACGGAATATTACGTCCCAGCGATCAGCGGCGCCCACGTGGTGAGCGTCGCTGATCGCGGCCGGGTGTCAGCTAATTATCATAGCTGACACCCGGCACAATGTGTCAGGGGCGGTCACAGACCGCCCTCAACACGTTAACCCCTTGTACACCGCGATCAAACGCGATCGCGGTGTACCGGGGGTTAAAGGGAAGCATCGGCAGGGAGGGGGCTCCCTTCGTGCTTCCCTGAGCCCCCCACGGCAGCGCAATGTGCAGCGCTGCTGCGGGGGGCTCCTTCCCTACAGGCCCCCGGATCCAAGATGGCGACGGGGGCCTTCGGGGGCCTGTAGAGAGCTGACTTCCTCACTGCCTGCAAAGCGCAGGCATGAGGAAGTCTGCAGCAGTGCCTGTGACAGATTGCTGATCTGTCACAGTGATCTGTGATGTGACAGATCAGCGATCTGCCACAGGACAGTGATGTCCCACCTGGGACAAGGTAATAAAGTAAAAAAAAAAAAAAAAAAAAAAAAAAGTGTTAAAAATAATTAAAAAAAAATCGCTAAATAAATTAGTAAAAAAAAAAAAAATATTCCCCAATAAATCCATTTTTTCAAAATAAAAAAAAACAAAAACAATAAAAGTACACATATTTGGTATCGCCGCGTCCATAATGACCTGCCCTATAAAACTGTCCCATTAGTTAACCCCTTTAGCGAACCCCTTAAAAAATAAAAATAAAAAACGAAGCAAAAAATAATGATTTATTATCATACCACCGAATAAAAAGTGCAATAACGCGCGATCAAAAAGATGCATATAAATATCCATGGTACCGCTGAAAACGTCATCTTGTCCCGCAAAAAACGAGCCACCATACAGCGTCATCCGCAAAAAAATAAAAAAGTTATAGCTCGCAGAATAAAGCGATACAAAAATAATTATTTTTTATATAAAATTGTTTTCATTGCAAAAAACCGACAAAACATAAAAAAACGACCTAAATGAGGTATCGCTGTAACCGTACTGACCCGAAGAATAAAGCCGCTTTATCAATTTTACCGCACGCGGAACGGTGTAAACGCACCCCCCCAAAAGAAATTCATGAAACGCTGGTTTTTGTTCATTCTGCGTCCCAAAAATTGGAATAAAAAGCGATCAAAAAAGGTCACGTGCCCGAAAATGGTACCAATAAAAACGTCAACTTGTCCCGCAAAAAATAAGACCTCACATGACTCGGTGGGTCAAAATACGGAAAAATTATAGCTCTCAATATGTGGTGATGCAAAAACTATTTTTACAATAAAAAGCGTCTTTTAGCGTGTGACAGCTGCCAAACATAAACACCGCCATAAATAGTAAATCAAACCCCCCGTTATCACCTCCTTAGTTAGGGAAAAATAATAAAACTAAAAGAAAATGTATTTATTTCCATTTTCCCGCTAGGGTTAGGGTTAGGGTAGGGTTAGGGTTAGGGCTAGGGTTAGGGTTAGGGCTAGGGTTAGGGCTAGGGTTAGGGCTAGGGTAAGGGTTAGGGCTAGGGCTAGGGCTCAGATTAGGGTTAGGAGTGTGTTGAGGTTAGGGTTGGAGTTATAATTGGGGGGTTTCCACTGTTTGGGCACATCAGGTGCTCTCCAAAGGCAACATGGCGTCTGATCTCAATTCCAGCCAATTCTGCGTTGAAACAGTCAAATGGTGCTCCTTCCCTTCCAAGCTCTGCCATGCACCCAAACAGTGTTTTACCCCCACATGTAGGGTATCAGCCTACTCAGGACAAATTACAAAACAACTTTTGGGGTCCAATTTCTCCTGTTACCCTTAGGAAAATAAAAAATTGGGGGCAAAAATATAATTTTGCGGAAAAAAATGTTTTTTTTATTTTCACGCCCAGGCGTTATAAACTTCTGTGAAGCACTTGGGGGTTCAAAGTGCTCTCCACACATCTAGATAAGCTCTGTGGGGGGTCTAGTTTCCAAAATGGGGTCACTTGTGGGGAGTTTCAATAGTTTAGGTACATCAGGGGCTCTCCAAACGCACATGACACCCGCAGACCAATCCATCAAAGTCTGCATTCCAAAACGTCACTACTTCCCTTCCGAGCCCCGACGTGTGCCCATACAGTAGTTTTCTCCCACATATGAGGTATCAGCGTACTCAGGACAAATTGGACAACAACTTTTGGGGTCCAATTTCTCCTGTTACCCTTGGGAAAATAAAAAAAATGGGGACTAAAAGATGATGTTTGTTGAAAAAATACGATATTTTTATTTTCACGCCCGGTCGTTATAAACTACTGTGAAGCACTGGGGGGGTTCAAAGTGCTCACCACACATCTAGATAAGTTCATTAGGGGGTCTAGTTTCCAAAATGGGGTCACTTGTGGGGGGTTTCCACTGTTTAGGTACATCAGGGGCTCTCCAAAAGCAACATGACACCCGCAGACCATGCCATCAAAGTCTGCATTCCAAAATGTCACTACTTCCCTTCCGAGCCCCGACGTGTGCCCATACAGTAGTTTTCTCCCACATATGAGGTATCAGCGTACTCAGGACAAATTGGACAACAACTTTTGGGGTCCAATTTCTCCTGTTACCCTTGGGAAAATAAAAAAATTGGAGACTAATTGATCATGTTTGTGGAAAAAATTCAATTTTTTTATTTTCATGCCTGGGCATTATAAACTTCTGTGAAGCCCTTGGGGGTTCAAAGTGCTCACCACACATCTAGATAAGTTCCTCAGGGGGTCTAGTTTCCAAAATGGGATCATTTGGGGGGTGGTTTCCACTGTTTAGGTACATTAGGGGCTCTCCAAAGGCGACATGACACCCACAGACCATTCCATCAAAGTCTGCATTCCAAAACGTCACTACTTCCCTTCCGAGCCCCGACGTGTCCCCATACAGTAGTTTTCTCCCACATATGGGGTGTCAGTGTACTCAGGACAAATTGGACAACAACTTTTGGGGTCCAATTTCTCCTGTTACCCTTGGGAAAATAAAAAAATGGGGACTAAAAGATGATGTTTGTGGAAAAAATACGATTTTTTTATTTTCACGCCCGGACGTTATAAACTTCAGTGAAGCACTGGGGGGTTCAAAGTGCTCACCACACATGTAGATAAGTTCCTTGGGGGGTCTAGTTTCCAAAATCGTGTCATTTGTGGGGGGTTTCTACTGTTTTGGTACATCAGGGGCTTTCCTAACGCGACATGGTGTCCGATCTCAATTCCAGCCAAAAACGTCAAATGGCGCTGCTTCCCTTCCGAGCTCTGCCATGCGCCCAAATAGTGGTTTACCCCCACATGTGGGGTATCAGCGTACTCAGGACAAATTGCACAATATCTTTTAGGGTCCTGTTACTTTTGGAAAAATAAGAATTGAGGGTGAAAAGATCATTTTTGTGGAAAAAATATGATTTTTTAATTGTACTGCTGTACGTTATAAACTTCTGTGAAGCCCTTGGGGGTTCAAAGTTCTCACCACACATCTAGATAAGTTCCTTGGGGGGTCTAGATTCCAAAATGGTGTCATTTGTGGGGGGTTTCCACTGTTTTGGTACATCAGGGGTTTTCCAATCGCGACATGGTGTCCGATCTCAATTCTAGCCAAAAACGTCAAATGGCGCTGCTTCCCTTCCGAGCTCTGCTATGCGCCCAAATAGTCATTTACACCCACATATGGGGTATCAGCGTACTCAGGACAAATTGCACAATAACTTTTAGGGTCCTGTTACCCTTGGAAAAATAAAAATTGGGGGTGAAAAGATCATTTTTGTGGAAAAAAAATATGATTTTTTAATTGTACCGCTGTACGTTATAAACTTCTGTGAAGCCCTTGTGGGTTCAAAGTTCTCACCACATATCTAGATAAGTTCCTTGGGGGGTCTAGTTTCCAAAATGGGGTCACTTGGGGGGGTTTCCACTGTTTAGGTACATCAGGGGCTCTCCAAACGCGACATGGCGTCCGAACTGAATTCCAGCCAATTTTGCATTGAAAAAGTCAAACGGCGCTCCTTCCCTACTGAGGTCTGCCATGCGCCGAAACAGTGGTTCCCCCCCACATATCAGGTATCAGCGTACTCAGGATAAATTGCACAATAACTTTTGCAGTCCAATTTCTCCTGTTACCCTTGGTAAAATAAAGAAAATTGAACCTGAAGTATTTTTTTTGTGAAAAAAAGTTAAATGTTCATTTTATTTTTAATATTCAAAAAATTCCTGTGATGCACCTAAAGGGTTAATAAACTTCTTGAATGTGGTTTTAAGCACCTTAAGGGGTGCAGTTTTTAGAATGGTGTCAGTTTGGGTATTTTCTATCATATAGACCCCTCAAAGTGGCTTCAAATGTGATGTGGTCACTAAAAATAAAATGGTGTTGCAAAAATGAGAAATCGCTGGTCAATTTTTAACCCTTATAACTTCCTAACAAAAAAAAATTTTGGTTCCAAAATTGTGCTGATGTAAAGTAAACATGTGGGAAATGTTATGTATTAAGTTTTTTGTGTGCCGTATCGCTGTGATTTAAGGGCATAAAAATTCAAAGTTGGAAAATTGCAAAATTTTCAAAATTTTTGCCAAATTTCCGTTTTTTTCACAAATAAACACAAGTTATTTGAATGCAATTTTACCACTAACATGAAGTACAATATGTCACGAGAAAACAATGTCAGAATCACCGGGATCCATGGAAGCGTTCCAGAGTTATGACCTCATAAAGGTACAGTGGTCAGAATTGTAAAAATTAGCCCGGGAGTTAACGTGCAAACCACCCTTGGTAGTGAAGGGGTTAATAAGTAAATGAGCTCTTAAGATCTATGGGCCACAGATCTCCATAACAGCAGGGGTGTAAGGAACACAGAGGTTGTGACCAGTTTATATACTTGCATCGATCATTCCTAGGGTGTGGATGCGGTTCGTCTCTTCCTGGGGGCCTCCGACCTGGACAGCCCTCTGTGTGAGCTGATCATTGAGCTGGTGCGCTATATCCTCACCCACACCACAACTTGTCTTCAAGGATGTTTTCTACTTACAGAGGCGCGGCACGGCCATTGGCGCGGCCTGTGCGCCCTCGTACGCTAATCTCTTTCTGGGCGCCTGGGAGAGATTCATTTTTGGCGACGGTGCCCACAGGCCGCCTCCCATGTTCTGTGCTGGTATCGCTATATTTATGACATATTGTTGTTGTGGGATGGGGGGGCCGCACCGGCTCGATGATTTCATGAAGACGCTTAATGACAACAAATTTAACATACGACTTACGTATACTTTTAACAACTCTACAATTGATTTCCTGGACATCCGTCTGGAGGTCGACCTTGATCGACGTATCCAGACGGATGTCTTCAGGAAACCAACATCAGTCAATTCATTGTTACACGCGTCCTCAGCACATGATCCGGCCACCATTAGGGCTGTCCCGGTTGGACAGTTCCTAAGGATGAGACGAATCTGCTCCACAGACACCAGATTCGAGGCACAGGCCTCGGATCTTAAAGATCGATTTCACACACGCGGATATAGCCGCAGATGTGTGAAAACTGGGTACAACCGAGCAAGAAAAACTCCTCGTAATCATCTTTTGAATCCCACAAAAAGAAATACCAGGGTAGATTTTGAGGGCCCTATAAGGTTTATCTCCACCTTCAACCATGAGTGGGAAAATAAACGCACCGTCCTCAAAAAACACTGGCCAATCTTGGAATCTGACCCGACCCTGGGGTCTGTTTTAGGTACCTTTCCCAGTATGACATCTAGGAGATCTAAAAATCTTGGAGATCTCCTATTAAAAAGCCATTACACTCAAGCTCCTAATACCTTTTTGGGTACGTACACCCCACAGGTCGGCTGTTTTCCATGTGGTCACTGCGTGGCTTGCGCCAATGTCCTGCGCTGCTCTATGTTCTCCTCTGCAGATGGCTCCAGAGACTTTTCTATCAGACAACGTATTTCTTGTGGGACTACTAATGTTATATATTATGCCATCTGTCCGTGCCCCAATATCTACGTTGGTCTCACTACTAGGGAGCTCCGGGTTAGGGTTCGGGAGCATGTGCGGGATATTGGCGCAGCAAGGACAGTGACGGATGAGAGAGAATTGAAGGCGATTCCTCGGCACTTTAGGGTCCATCACAATTGCGATGCCAAGCTATTAAGTGTCAGAGGCATTGAGGCCCTCCACCTTGGGATCAGAGGTGGAGATAATTAAAAACTTCTCGCCCAAACGGAAGCCAGGTGGATTGTATTGCTCGACACGGTTGCACCTAATGGTTTGAATGAATCTTTAAGTTTTGCCCCATTTCTGTAAAAATCAGCTTCCCTCAATCCTTGCGGCGTCCTCTGTATTCCCCGTTTTTTTCCCACCCACACTAATCTATCCCCGATTCCGAGGGTGTGTGAATGTGTGTTTTTTTTTAATCCTATGTTTTTAACTTGTTTTTATTTTATTGTTTTTTCCATTACCAGTGATTATCTTGATGTCCCCACATTTCCATTCATTTAGCCCTGGTGGGACTCTGAATTAACCATCTGAATATAAAGGATTTTGGATCTTTCTATGCGGAGGATACAGACATTCCATTTATGATCTTTTGTGGGATTATTGTCATATTTGCACTAGCTCTTATTGTCTGTGACTGTTTTACATTATTTAAATTGCATTGCATTTGTATTGCTGATATTTTGTAATGTATTGATACTATTTATGTCTGATGACCGCAGCTAATGTAAGCCTGAGCATATTTCCCTCCTTCTTCCTTTCCTTATATATCATTTCCCATTCTATGTCCCAATTATATGATGGTGACGGTGCGCATGGCAGTGTTTCCGTCAGGGCTTTGTCTGTGTTGGGGTGTCTCTACGTTGTGGGTACCTCACACAGGGTTAATCCCTGTGGTAGATTCCGTGCAAGTGACGCCTCTGATGCATGCAGAGGCGCCTTCGGCACATTGCGCATGCGCCGTTTGGTTCACCGCCATTGGTCACATATAATCATGTGACCTAGGTCATGGGGTTACTTGAAGGTCCTGTTCGGATCCTCCGTCACTTCCCCTTGAGAAAGCGGCCCTGCTTGGCCGCGAATGCGTGTCGGGGAGCTTCACACCTTCCCTTCGGTGCCTGCTGTCCCTCTCTGGTAAGCTTGACAGTCTGCTCTATGGCTCACTGAGTGCTTGATTGTAGTGAACGCTGAGTGCGTCCAGCGCTACCTCTACTGTGATCCTATTGCACTTAATACTGTCTGGTCTGACTTGCTTTAGTTCACTTTATTGATTTACGGTTTACTGAGCGCTTTATTCTAGTGAACGCTTGGTGTGTTCAGCGCTATCCTTTCTCTGATTTTTGTGTACTTAACACCATCTGGCCTGACCTGTTTTAGCTTACCTTACTAATATTGATTAAATATCAGGTTTGTTACATACGTGAGAGGCACGGTGGTATTTTGGGGTTAGTCTCCTTCTCTGAACTCTAACTGGTATCTATGTATTTATAATAAAATATTATGAATTTTTTATGAAATAAAATTTTATATTTTCCTTAAGACACTTTGGCTCTTTTTTTTTCTCTTGGTATGGATAGTTTCACATTAGCGTTTACGGCCGCCGCTAAGCCCCGCCCCCTGCCGCGCCTCCGCCGGTAGCTCAGCCTACGGACGCATGACGCTGCATGCGTCCTGCGTCCCCTATCTTTAGCACTGGGGACGCAGGCCGTGCGCAGTATGCGTTTGGCGGCGCATGCGTCCTTTTGACGCTGCGCCGAGCGCACCAAATTGCAACCTGCTGCGTTTGGCGCTGGTCGGCGCAGCATCAACAGGACGCATGTGCCGCCAAACGCATACTGCGCATGGCCTGCATCCCCAGTGCTAAAGATAGGGGACGCAGGACGCATGCAGCGTCATGCATCCGTATGCGGACCTACCGGCGGAGGCGCGGCTGGGGGCGGGGCTTAGCAGCGGCCGTGCGCAGCCCGATGCTGCGGCCGTAAACGCTAATGTGAAACTAGCCTTAATTTTATATTTTGATCAGATCAGACTTTTACAGACATGAAGATACCACATACATTGGGTGAAATTACCATTGAACACATCACCAATTTTCTAAGTACCGTATATTTCCGGCGTATAAGACGACCCCCAACTTTTCCATTAAAAATATAGAATTTGGGATATACTCTCCGTACAAGTCGGGGTTCATCTTCTACACGGTGTGTCGTCTTATACGGCATATGCAGAGCTCTGCGGTCGCCGCATATGGTGCGGGGAGAGGTCCCGATGACGAGGTGCCTCACCTGGAAGATGTAAGTGAATCAAGCCCGCCCTTGTATCCTATTACCTCCTTCTTTCACCAGTCCAGCCCGCCCTTCTCTGCCTTTCAAATCTCAAAAGGATGGAAGTGTAGCGGCGCCTTCGCCGCTTCACTTCCATCCCTGCGAGGTTTGAAAGGCAGAGAAGGGCAGGCCAGACGGGTGAAAGAGAAGGAGCGGCTTCATTTCCATCCTCCGGAGACTTGAGAGGCAGAGAAGGGCGAGCCGGACGGGTAAAAGGAGGTAATAGGATACAAGGGTGGGCTTGATTCAATTACACCTTCCCAGTGAGGCACCTCGTCATCGGGACTGCTCCCTGCACCATATGGGGCAACCGCAGAGCTCCGCTCATGCCGTATAAGACGACCCCCAACTTTTGAAAAGATTTTCAGGGGTTAAAAAGTTGTCTTATACGCCAGAAAATACGGTAAATGTTTTTCTAAAGGTGCTTATTATTTACAGTATATAACACCATTAATTCCATGGTTGTCATGTCGGACACTGTTCACACCAGGGTGTCCGGCAGACAGCGGTAATACCCTGTTGGGTATTCTGTTCCAGTCGGGATAGGGTTAACCAGGTTGTCATGCTGGCTGAGGGCTGGGCCACGCCCTTGGTCTTTAAATAGTTCGTCCTGACTATGGGCGTCGCCGACTATAGCTTTAGCCTAGTGCTAGCAATACCGGTCAGCAGTGGTGGTGTTGGAGCGTCTGATATCTGGTGCAGTATATCCCTCAGTGGTTCTTTCTCCGATCTGTTATATATATATTTGGTTGCCCTTGCACATTATTGTATTCCCTTGTGTATTAACTGTGTGGTGTTTCTTTTACCCCTGTCCATACGTATTTGTGGGGTCTGGTGTCTGGTCCCCTCACTGGGTGGAGGGAGGTGGGTTCAGCTTAGGGCTGGACAGGAGACAGGGACAGGGTGGAGGCTCAGGCAGGCACACCTTCAGTGTAAACCCTGGGTAGAGGGACAGACAGGGTTCCCCTAGTCTGAGGGACTTCGCAGGGGTCCCAGGGTTTTTGCCAAAAGTAACCTAGGCATACCATGACATTATAGTCGGCCCAAATAATAAAGTGAGAGAAAAAAAAAAAGAAGGTATAGATAGGGAATATAGGGGTTACTTACTATGGATCCTATACTTTCCCTAACCAAGCAGCTGGAGGCTCTATCCATACAGGTCACTGAACTCAGGGGGGCGGTCCAGCAACAAGGCCTGTCAGCTCCTGCAGTACCTGCTGAGGCTGCAGCCAGGGCAGCTGAGCCCAAGTTTCCCCTTCCTGAACGATTTGCTGGTGATCGTGGTAAGTTCACGGTGTTTCGTGAATCATGCAAATTGTATTTCCGTATGCGTCCACATTCCTCAGGTAATGAGGCTCAACGCGTGGGCTTGGTGATTTCTTTGCTGAGTGGTGATCCACAGGCTTGGGCCTTTTCACTCCCTTCAGACTCACCGGCATTTGAATCTGTAGATTTTTTTTTCTCTGCTCTGGGTTTGATCTATGACGATCCGGATAGATTAAACTTAGCAGAGTCTAAGATACGCTCACTGCTACAGGGTGATCGACCAGCTGAGGATTACTGCACGGAATTCCGGCGCTGGGCGGTGGACACGCAGTGGAATGACCCTGCGCTTAGAAGTCAATTTTTGCATGGGGTTTCTGGAAGGGTTAAACAGACTCTCCTAATGTACGAGACTCCCGCCTCTCTGGAGGCTGCGATGGCACTTGTAGTACGCATAGACCGCCGTCTCCGTCAGGGGGCGCTGGTTTTGTTGCCTCCGGGAGGTGGGGGAGTGGTCGGTGAGGTTGCCGCGGATGAATCCGTGGAACCCATGCAGATCGCTGGTATAGCACAGTCACCGAGTAACAAGCCTAAACGTCCTTGGCACAGAAGGCAGGGGCTCTGTTTTTTTTGTGGCAAAGGAGGACATTTTATTAACGCTTGCCCCCTGGTACCTAAGAAGGGCGCGCCGGCGGAAAACTGATAGGCTCAGAGGGTTTGGAGGAGTCTAGTCTGAGCCTTTGTGTATCCTCCGTCATGGTTTCCCAGTGTATGCTCCCTGCTAGCGTGGTACTTGGGGGGCAAATGCTCTCTATTACAGTATTTATTGATAGTGGCTCAGCTGCCAATCTCATTGATGAGAGGTTCGCGCATACAGCGGGATTTCCGGTGGAGAAATTGCCGAACCCCATCCGGGTGGTTACCATCAATGCTTCCCCGTTGTCTCAAGGGGAGATCACAGAGTGTGTGTTGGATATACAACTCCACATCGGAGTATTACACTCAGAGCGGGTAACTTGTAAGGTGCTTAGTAACTTACCGGCTCAGATGGTTCTGGGCTTTCCATGGTTGTCAATGCATAATCCTGTTATTGATTGGAAGACCCAGGACATAATTCAGTGGAGCAGGGAGTGTCAGGAGAGGTGCCTGGCTACATGTATTTCCGCTTTGACCCCCAGTATCCCGGAGCCGTTGTTGGACTATGCGGATGTATTTTCTGAGAAGGGTTGTTCAGAACTACCACCGCATCACCCCTATGACTGTGCTATTAGGTTGAAACCAGGGGCCAAGTTACCTAAAGCTAGAATGTTTAATATCTCAGGTCCCGAGAGGCTAGCTCTCAAGGAATACATTGCGGATAGCCTGAGCAAGGGTCATATTAGACCTTCCTCTTCTCCTCTGGCTGCTGGCTTCTTCTTTGTTAAAAAGAAGGATGGCGGTTTACGCCCGTGTCTGGATTTCAGAGAACTCAACCAGATTACGGTCCGTGATCCTTACCCTATGCCACTTATACCCGATTTATTCAACCAAGTGGTTGGTGCCAGGTGGTTTTCCAAACTGGACCTCAGGGGGGCGTACAATCTTATAAGAGTCCGTCAGGGGGATGAGTGAAAGACGGCGTTCAATACCCCTGAGGGTCACTTTGAGAGTTTGGTAATGCCGTTTGGGTTGACTATGGCACCGGCGGTCTTTCAACACTTCATCAATGATGTCTTCTCTCAGCTGTTGGGGAGGTTCGTTATAATTTATCTTGACGACATTCTCATTTTCTCTCGCGACCATGATACACATATAGAGCATGTTAGACAGGTTCTGCAGTTGCTCAGAGAGAACAGGCTCTATGTCAAGCTTGAAAAATGTGTGTTTTTCATACAGGAGCTACCGTTCTTGGGTTATATAATCTCCGCCTCAGGTTTTAAGATGGACACCGCAAAGGTGCAGGCGGTACTACATTGGGATCGGCCTGATAATCTTAAGGCGCTTCAGCGATTTCTTTGCTTCTCCAATTACTATAGGAAATTTATTAAGAACTTCTCTATGATTGCCAAACCACTGACTGACATGACTAAGAAGGGTACCAACTTTTCTGACTGGTCTGAGCCTGCTGTACAGGCGTTTGAATTCCTCAAGAATAGTTTTGCCTCAGCGCCCATTCTGGTGCAGCCCGATGTCTCCTTACCGTTTGTCGTGGAGGTGGATGCGTCGGAGGTTGGAGTGGGGGCTGTACTGTCTCAGGGCCCATCTTGGGCCAAGTTGCATCCGTGTGCCTTCTTCTCCAAGAAGCTGTCGCCTGCGGAGCGTAATTATGATATTGGCAACAGGGAATTATTGGCCATCAAATTGGCATTTGAGGAGTGGCGACACTTCTTGGAGGGGGCTGTTCATCAGATTACTGTGATAACCGACCATAAGAATTTGCTTTATTTAGAATCTGCTAAGCGCCTGTCCTCCAGACAGGCTCGCTGGGCATTATTCTTCACCCGGTTTAACTTCATTGTTACCTATCGACCTGGGTCGAAGAATGTTAAGGCAGACGCTTTATCCAGGTGTTTTCCTGGTGGAGAGTTATGTGAAGAGCCGGTGCCTATTCTCCAAAAGGGTGTGGTGGTATCTGCCATCACGACAGAGATTGAGGCAGAGATTGCGGAGGCTCAGGAGGTGGTACCGCCGGGGTTGCCTGCTAATAAATCTTTTGTGCCGCTACATCTACGCTCTAGAGTGTTGGGCCGGCGAACATCACGACACGGTACTGGCAGGTCATCCAGGGGTAAAGAGCACTCTGGAACTGGTATCGCGTCGTTTTTGGTGGCCTAAAATCCGGCAGGATGTGGCCTCATATGTGGCTGCCTGTACCACGTGCGCACGGGCCAAGACTCCTTGTTCCTGTCCCGCTGGTAGCTTGCAGCCTCTCGGGGTGCCCAGTAAGCCATGGACTGAGATTTCCATGGATTTTATTACTGACTTGCCCGCCTCGGCAGGGAACTCGGTCATTTTGGTAATTGTTGATAGGTTCTCCAAAATGTCACATTTCGTTGCTTTACCGTCTTTGCCCAATGCTAAGACTCTTGCTCAGATATTTATTCGCGAGGTGGTCAGACTTCATGGTGTCCCGTCTGACATTGTGTCTGATCAAGGTACGCAGTTTGTGGCAAAGTTTTGGAGAGCTTTTTGTTCTCGCCTTGGAATCAAATTATCTCATTCATCGGCTTTCCACCCTCAGTCGAATGGACAGACTGAGCGGATGAACCAAAACCTGGAGCAATACTTGCGCTGCTTTATTTCCGACAATCAGGAAGAGTGGTCAGCGTTTCTTCCTCTGGCAGAATTCGCAATAAACAACCATTGCCAGGAATCGTCTGGGGAATCTCCTTTTTTTTTGTGTGTATGGTCAACATCCTCAATTTTGCACCTTGCATCAGGGGTGCTCAGTTGGCGTCCCTGAGGAGGACCAGTTGGGAGCTCAATTGTCGTCTGTTTGGAGGAGAGTCAAGCAGCGCTTGTTGAAGGTGGGTTCCAGGTACAAACGGGTGGCTGACTGCAGACGTGTGCCAGGTCCGGACCTGTGTGTGGGTGATTGGGTGTGGTTATCTACTAGGAACATTAAGCTCAAGATACCATCACTTAAGTTGGGTCCCAGGTTCATTGGCCCATTTAGAATCTCCGCAGTGATCAACCCCGTGGCATTTCGTTTGGAGTTGCCGGCTGTGTATAAGATTCATAATGTATTTCACAAAGCATTGCTAAAGAAGGTCGTGGGTTTGGTGGATGGTTCCCCCGGGCCACCACCTCCCGTCTTGGTGGATGGCTCGTTGGAATTTGAGGTGTCCAAAGTGGTGGACTCTAGGGTTGTGCGTCGCACTCTACAGTACCTGGTCCACTGGCGTGGCTATGGTCCTGAGGAGAGGACATGGGTGCCGGCCTCTGACATTCATGCTGATCGACTGGTTACTATGTTCCATCGTCGCCATCCGGACAAGCCAGGTCCTCGACATGGTGAGGTTCCGGAGGTCCCTCGTAGAAGGCGGGGTACTGTCATGTCGGACACTGTTCACACCAGGGTGTCCGGCAGACAGCGGTAATACCCTGTTGGGTATTCTGTTCCAGTCGGGATAGGGTTAACCAGGTTGTCATGCTGGCTGAGGGCTGGGCCACGCCCTTGGTCTTTAAATAGTTCGTCCTGACTATGGGCGTCGCCGACTATAGCTTTAGCCTAGTGCTAGCAATACCGGTCAGCAGTGGTGGTGTTGGAGCGTCTGATATCTGGTGCAGTATATCCCTCAGTGGTTCTTTCTCCAATCTGTTATATACACTCACTGGCCACTTTATTAGGTACACCATGCTAGTAACGGGTTGGACCCCCTTTTGCCTTCAGAACTGCCTCAATTCTTCGTGGCAGAGATTCAACAAGGTGCTGGAAGCATTCCTCAGAGATTTTGGACCATATTGACATGATGGCATCACACAGTTGGCGCAGATTTGTCGGCTGCACATCCCTGATGCGAATCTCCTGTTCCACCACATCCTAAAGATGCTCTATTGGATTGAGATCTGGTGACTGAGGAGGCCATTTGAGTACAGTGAACTCATTGTCATGTTCAAGAAACCAATCTGAGATGATTCGAGCTTTATGACATGGCGCATTATCCTGCTGAAAGTAGCCATCAGATGCCTGTTCTTAGCTGAGAGGAGTGGTACCCAGTGTGGTCTTCTGCTGCTGTAGCCCATCTTCCTCAAAGTTCGACGCACTGTGCGTTCAGAGATGCTCTTCTGCCTACCTTGGTTGTAACGGGTGGCAATTTTAGTCACTGTTGCCTTTCTATCAGCTCGAACCAGTCTGCCCATTCTCCTCTGACCTCTGGCATCAACAAGGCATTTCCGGCCACAGAACTGCCGCTCACTGGATTTTTTTTCTTTTTCGGACCATTCTCTGTAAACCCTAGAGATGGTTGTGCGTGAAAATCCCAGTAGATCAGCAGTTTCTGAAATACTCAGACCAGCCCTTCTGGCACCAACAATCATGCCACGTTCAAAGGCACTCAAATCACCTTTCTTCCCCATACTGATGCTCGGTTTGAACTGCAGGAGATTGTCTTGACCATGTCTACATGCCTAAATGCACTGAGTTGCCGCCATGTGATTGGCTGATTAGAAATTAAGTCTTAACACACAGTTGGACAGGTGTACCTAATAAAGTGGCCAGTGAGTGTATATATATTTGGTTGCCCTTGCACATTATTGTATTCCCTTGTGTATTAACTGTGTGGTGTTTCTTTTACCCCTGTCCATACGTATTTGTGGGGTCTGGTGTCAGGTCCCCTCACTGGGTGGAGGGAGGTGGGTTCAGCTTAGGGCTGGACAGGAGACAGGGACAGGGTGGAGGCTCAGGCAGGCACACCTTCAGTGTAAACCCTGGGTAGAGGGACAGACAGGGTTCCCCTAGTCTGAGGGACTTCGCAGGGGTCCCAGGGTTTTTGCCTAAAGTAACCTAGGCATACCATGACAATGGTGCTGCTTTTGACATGAAATACTCACCAGATGTCGGTAACAACCCATCCAAATTACACAAGCAAAGAAATCAAACCATAGCTGTCCATAAATTAAGTTATGTGTAATAATGAAAAATGACACAGGGAAAAAGTATTGAACACGATAACTGAAAAATATGAAATACTTCGTACATAAGCCTTTGTTGGTGATGAGCTTCAAGACGCCTCCTATATGGAGAAACTAGTTGCATGCATTGCTCAGGTGTGATTTTGGCCCATTCTTCCAAGCAAACACTTTTCAAATCCTGAATGTTCCATGGGCTCCTTCTATGAATTCTGAGCTTTAGATCCTTCCATGAATTTCCTATTTAATTCAGGTCAGGTGATTGGCTGGGCCATTCTAGCAGCTTTAGTTTCTTTCTCTGAAGCCAATTGAAAGTTTCCTTGGCTGTGTGTTTGGGATCATTGACTAGCTGAAATATCCACTCTTGATTCATCATCATCCTGGTAGATGGTAGCAGATTTTCATCAAGAATGTCTCGGAAAACATTTGTCCATTCATCCTTCCTTCAATTATATGAAGTTTTCCAGTGCCGCATGGAGAAAACAGCCCCACACCATGATGTTCCCCTCCTCTAAACGTCACTGTTATGATATGCAGTGCCTTTTTGGCCTCCAAACATGGTGTGCATTATGGTATCCAAAGAGATCAATTTTGGTCTCATCTGAACAGACTATATTCTCCCAGTATTTTAGAAGCCTGTCTAAATGTTGATGAGAAAACTTTAAACGTCCTTGAACATGCTTTTTGCTAAGCAATGGAGGCTTGTGTGGTGAGCTTGTATACAGGTCATGGAGGTGGAGTGCATTACTTATAGTTTTCTTTTAAACAATTGTACCTGCTAATTCCAAGTTTTTCCATAGATCTCCACAGGTGATCATTGGCTCTTGGACAACTCTTCTGATAATTCTTTTCACTTCTGCCTGAAATCTTGCGGGAAGCACCTGGTTGTGGCCAGTTTATGATCTTGGTGCCGAGATCTCCATCTGCACATGCACCGCCCCCATAGTCCACCGCACAGGAAACCGTTGAACTGCCGGGGCTCTGGCCTGTCACAAAATGTCGGCAGAGCCGGGCACCATCGAAGACTCCCGGCAGCAGCGCGCCGCACATCGGAGCACCCCCTCATCCCAGCCTGTGACCTGCAGCATCACCCCACTCCTGCCTCCTCCAGCAGCGACCCTGGGACTCCCGCTTCACTGCAGCCACCACCCCGGTAAGCAATAGAACGCATGGATTATAAGCACCATCATTTTATTAAAAATTTTTTTTTTTTTTTTTTTTACTATTTTTCTCCTCAAAATTTGGGGTGTGTTTTATAATCCGAAAAATACCTTAAATCTCTTAACACTCCATGATTATCAGTGCATGTAGTGAAGTCAGTATGTGTGGAGCAGGCACAAGAGCTTCATAATGGGCAGATGCTGGCATTTTTATACAGCTAACATCAGTGATTGGCGATAGCTCAGGCCACTCTTGTTAAGGCCTTAGAAGGAACCCGTCAGCAGGATTGTGCTCAGTAACCTACAGTGTCAGGTTGGTGCCATCATACTGATAAAATGATACCTTGGTTGATGAAATCCATCTTGTGGTTGTTGTTTAATCTTTATTTTCAGTTTTGAGTTAATGATATTCCCGTGCTTCGGGGCAGCCTGTGGGGGGGGAAAGCTTCATCTGGTGCTCTGATTAACTAATCACCAGTAAGGCATCTGACAGGTCACTGATCCCTCACTGACCTGCCCCCTATTTTACATAATATTATATACACATAATGGAAAAAAAACATAGGACATCATTCAAATTGCGTGGGTGGGGACAACCTTGACTGAACGCAATGAAGCACACTCCTATGCCTAAATGAGCAGGTAAGATAACGATATAATGTGCTTTTTGATAAGGATTACAGTGGCGATTTTAATGGAAAAAAGAGTTAGTGATGCACATTGCTTCACTAACAATGTTCTGGGGACACTTTATATGCTACAATGATCTGACAGGCTCCCTTTAACAGTGGGGTACCAGGGGTTAGTATTGGGCCATCTTTTTAATACATTTATAAGGGACCTTGTAGAGGGCATACAAAGTGCAATTTCAATATTTTTATGATACCAAACAAAATGTACAGCAAAATCCTAGGTAGAACTGCCACTGAAGAAGACTTGGGTGTACTGGTGGGAAGCAAACTCACCTTTAGTGACCAGTGCAAGGCAGCTACTGCCTAGGCAAATAAAATTGGCATCTTTCAGTAGGCTGATACCTTGATATCTGCAATCTGATATTTTATTCCTGAGAAATTCACTTTTTCCTTAATAAGTAAATGAGCTCTTAAGCTCTATGGGCCACAGATCTCCATAACAGCAGGGGTGTAAGGAACACAGAGGTTGTGACCACACCTATGTGGGTGAGGGACCCACTGACACCAGTGCAAACTTCAACTAGATGTGCATCCTCGGGCAAACTAGAGAAGTGTCAATTTGAGGTGCAGCAGATTCAGTTTTTGGGTCATTTGGTTCCTGCTAAAGATTTGGAGATGGATTCCGTGAAGGTACAGGCCATCCTTGATTGGGTACAAACTACTAATGTTAGAGATTTATAGAGGTTCTTAGGTTTTGCTATTATTGTAAGTTCATTAAGACCTTCTCAGTCATAGTCAAACCTCTTACTGATGAGACCAAGAAGGGTACTGACTTTTCCTCTTGGTCTGAGGCTGTTGATGCTTTTTTTCCAGTTGGTAGCAGTCACCTATCCACATGGTAGGTGGCAAGTTCTGTATCAGTGGGGGTCCACCCGCAGCACCTCTATAACCCCTACTAATCACTAGTGCACACGCTGGTCTCCTCTCCATTCATGCCCTATGGGTTTGCAGGAAAATGCAGAGCAGAGAGCTGTGTGCACACGCTGCGGATTAATCTGCAGGTGAAACCGCAGAATTTCTCTGCGGTTTTTCATCTCCTCAGTGGAGGAGATGGCAAACCGCAGCAGAATCCGCAGAATTGACATGTCAATTTTTTCTGCGGATTGAAAATCGCAGAAAATTCCGCACCGTCTGCATTGCGGTTTTTGATTCCCATAGGGAATCATGGTACTGTACACCGCAGCAAAAACTGCTGCGGGTCTGCAGCGGCCAAAACCGCAGCAAAATCCGCATCGTGCACACACCCTTATTGCACAGAGGCCTGATTCTGTCTCTGCCTGACCTTGGCACAGGTTATCCCTCACTCTATAGAGACATAACCACTTCATCCAACCAGGGCCGCCATCAGGGCATTACTGCCCTGACTGGCGTATGGGGCCTGGTGGGCAGAGGGGGCCCGCATCGGGCCCGGTCTCCTCTGGTCACCGGGCCCCTACCGGTAGGTAGACCGGGCCATCGGAGCTGCCGCAGCTAAACGCTATTGACAATGCGGGCCCGCCGGCCCACACGTCAATAGTTAACAGCCGCCAGCTAATAGGAGGCTGGCAGCTGACGTCAGCCACAGCGCGCACCTCGCCGGCGTCTGACGTCACTGTCAGTCGCCGACTGGGATGCGCTGCAGTGTGGAGGGAGCGCGAGCGTCACCCGCCGCTGGACCGCGGCCAGGTAAGAAGAACTTTTTTAAATTTTTTAAAATTTTTAAGAGCGGCAATCTGGGGGGCCCGGGGGATACAGAGACATGGGGGAAGAATGCTGGACATGGGCAAAATGCTGAACGCTGGGGCAGATTGCTGGACATGGGGCAGAATGATGAACACTGGGGCAGATTGCTGGGCATGATGGGGCAGATTGCTGGACACGATGGGGCAGATTGCTGGTCTTGATGGGGGCAGAATGCTGGGCACGATGGGGCAGATTGCTTGACACGATGGGGCAGATTTCTAGTCATGATAGGGGCAGAATGCTGGGCACGATGGGGCAGAATGCTGGGCACGATGGGGCAGATTGTTGGACATGATGGGGCAGATTGCTGGTCATGATAGGGGCAGAATGCTGGGCACAATGGGGCAGATTGCTGGACACGATGGCGGAAGATTTCTGGACATGATGGGGCAGATTGCTGGACATGGGGCAGAATGATGAACACTGAGGCAGATTGCTGGACATGGGGCAGAATGCTGGGCACGATGGGGCAGATTGCTGGTCATGATGGGGGCAGAATGCTGGTCATAATGGGGGCAGAATGCTGGTCATGATGGGGGCAGAATGCTGGTCATGATGGGGGCAGAATGCTGGTCATGATGGGGGCAGAATGCTGGTCACGATGGGGCAGAATGCTGGGCACGATGGGGCAGATTGCTTGACATGATGGGGCAGATTGCTGGTCATGATAGGGGCAGAATGCTGGGCACGATGGAGAAGAATGCTGGACACGATGGGACAGATTGCTGGACACGATGGGGCAGATTGCTGGACACAATGGTTCAGATTGCTAGATATGATGGGGAAGATTGCTGGACACGATGGGGGCAGAATGCTGGACACGATGGGGGCAGAATGCTGGACACGATGGGGGCAGAATGCTGGACACGATGAGGCAGATTGCTGGTCATGATGGGGGCAGAATGCTGGGCACGATGGGGCAGATTGCTGGGCACGATGGGGCAGAATGCTGGAGATGATGGGGCAGAATGCTGGACACGATGGGGCAGAATGCTGGACACAATAGGGGCAGAATGTGACAGAGAGACACAGGAGGGGGCTGAATGGACACGGGGGCAGAATGTGACAGTGAGACACAGGAAGGGGCAGAATGTGAGGCACGGGGACAGAATGTGACAGTGAGACACAGGAGGGGGCTGAATGGACACGGGGACAGAATGTGACAGTGAGACACAGGAAGGGGCAGAATGTGAGGCACGGGGGCAGAATGTGACAGTGAGACACAGGATGGGGCAGAATGAGATACGGGGCATGATTGGAGATATGGGACATGATTGGAGACCCAGGGGGCAGGATCAAAGACATGGGGGCATGACTGGAGACACTGGGGGCAGGATTGGAGATAGATCGTGCAGGATCATGGGGCAGGATGGATACGGTGAAGACAGATGGGGCAAGATGGGGAGATCATATGGGGCAGAATGGATACTTATGAGGGCGGGATGGGAGAACGGATGGCTGAATGGGGGATATTATTACCACAGGGTCTAATTAAGGGATATTATTACTGCAGTGATGTATTTATTTTATTTTTTGAGTATACTGTTTTAAATGGGGGGAGGGCGGTCCTGTTACTGTGTAGAGTGACACTATGTTGCCTTTTTTTCTTCATGTGATGTAATGTAGAGGTTGGGAAAATTAAGTAATATGTTCTGCAAGCGGAGCTCTAGGTAACTGTTATTTCCTGTGGAGACGAGCCCTGGCTGGAAGACGTGATGGCGGTCTGTGCTGGATGAAAGATGAAAAGCAAAGATGAAGGACTTCACCTAGAGACGTCACTGGTGAGTTAGTGTGTCACCTATACACCGACACTATACACTGTATAGAGGCCTTGTGTATAATGTCATTGATCACTGTATTACCTGTACACAGACACTGCATACTAAGTACAGATCTCCTGTGTATAATGGCACTTATGGTGATAGTATCGTGTTTTTTTTATTACTGTTCAGTATTGTAGTATTCAGTCACTGTGGTGGTAATATGTGGTCTGGTCATGGTGAGGTGCTGTTCCTTGTATGTGATATTATTCGGTCACTGTGGTGGTAATATGTGGTCTGGTCATGGTCTGGCGGTATTTGCTCCTTGTGTGTGGTATTATAGGTCACTATGTGGTCTGGACATGTGCGGTGGTATTTTTCCCTTGTATGTGATATTATTGGTCATTTTAAAAATTGAAAAATAGAAAAAACCTAAATTGTATCACATATTTTAAATATTTAATAGGTTACAGTAGAATAGAGCACGGCAAAAAGAGTTTACCCTGTTATGGTGGCGGCTTAAAAAAATCTTTTGGCCAAAACAAAAGCTGCAGGCTATATGTGTGATCTGGTGATGGGACCTGTTAGGCTACTTTCACACATCAGGTTTTCGGCGTCAGGCGCGATCCGGCGTCGTGCCGGAATGCCGGATCCGGCAAATGTTTTGTAAAACCTGAAGTGCCGGATCCGGTTTTCTGCCAGATCCGTCTTGTTCTTGACAGACAAAACCGGATCCGTCTCATCCGGTTCATCCGTTTTTCGACGGATTACGCCGGATCCGGTTTTTAAAATTGACCCTTGTGGCCTTCCGAACGGGATTGGCTACTGGAAAACTAGATATAGCATGTTCCTACAGCCCTTCTTTGACAGGTTGTAGAGAAGAAAGTGCAGGTTGGAGAGAAGAGCAAGTTACTGGCGAAGATGGATGTTGTCATTGGAAATATTACCACTAGAAGTTCTGTGACGGTTTCAGGGACAATTTTCCACTATACTTTATGTCACCTCAAGGCAGAGTACACTGGGATGACAGAGTGTGAAAGATTTGTGCCCTAAACTTGTGTACCTTCTGGACCAACAGTATATACCTTTGCCAACCAAAGTTGGCTATCTTGTCATGGTCTTACTATTTTTAGCTTTAGGCCACAGGTGTGTTCCTGGTTGTGTTTTATGCAAAGTATTTCACCTTTTAACAAAAGTTGTGTACATTGTTAGGAAATCACCAACAATAAACACAACTTTTTAGGTGAAATACTTTGCTTCAAACACAACCAGGAACACAACTGTGGCAAAAAGCTAAAATTTACCCACAGTTATATACCTGGTTTTGAATACCTTTTTACCTTTGAAATACCCTGTATTTAACCTTTTTTTTAAAACATAGTTTGCCGCAGAAAGAAATGACAGACAACCATTGTGAAACGAATTTAACTTTTATTTAAATTTTTTTTTTTTTTATGTTTTTAAAGTGCAAAAAACTTTTTTAATAAAGGTTTTAAACCCAATGGGCATTTTTATTACAACAAAAAAACATTACAAATCTGTGTACTGTGGGGTGGAAATACTGCTGGAGGGGCTGCGGGACACTTCGACACTGGGTGTGTGGAGAGAGGACTGGGATCGTGGTGGGGAAGGAACAGTTAGAGGTGAAGGTGTGGAAAAAGCTACAGAATGGGTGGACATGTGGGAGGCAGAAGAGGTGGTGGGCGGTGGAGTGGAGGGTTGGGCAGGGACTGTAGGAGCAGATGATGTTGATGGAAAGTTGTATGGGGAAGGAGTTTGGTACGGGGAAGGAGTTTGGTACGGGGAAGGAGTTTGGTACGGGGAAGGAGTTTGGTACGGGGAAGGAGTTTGGTACGGGGAAGGAGTTTGGGACGGGGAAGGAGTTTGGGACGGGGAAGGAGTTTGGGACAGGGAAGGAGTTTGGGACGGGGAAGGAGTTTGGGACGGGGAAGGAGTTTGGGACGGGGAAGGAGTTTGGGACGGGGAAGGAGTTTGGGACGGGGAAGGAGTTTGGGACGGGGCAGGTTGCTGGAAGTGGGGAGATGTCTGGTACTGGTGAGGTTGCTGGTATGTAATAGGAGGGGGAGGATGGAAAGTGGCTGGAGGGGGTGCAGGTGGAGGAACTACAGTGGTGGGAGGTGGAGGTTGGGAGGTAACCTGCTGTAGAGCACCGTGGCACGAATGCATTACATGCATCTGCTGGGTAGGAGATAGTGTTGCCATGCGCTCCACAACAGACCTGAAAAAGGTGTGGTTTGGCGAAGATCTTGCTTCTGAATGCATGGTTTGCAGAAGTGTCTTCACCTCCAGAATGCTGGAGTTGATCTGCTGAAAGCCTGCGGCGATTTGCTCTGACAAGACTTTGAGACAGTTCTGGAAAGATGCATTCAGATGCAATAACTCTTGCGCATAACTCTTTTCCTGACCCCTCTGCCGCTGCCTCCCAGTACCCGCAGGTGTACTAGAGGCGGCAGGGGCAGAAGGGTGGGGTAAAGGGAAAGCGATCTCCTCACCAGCAGCTTCATGTAATGTAGGCGGCCACGATGCTCCTGTGCTGGTGGATGGGACAGATGGGTCCAATGTGTGGGAAGGCTGGGAAGGTGCAGATGTACCAGGGCGGTCGAAGTGTCCCTCGGTGCCGGTCTCCTCAGGGATCGCCTCAGAAGGGTCCAATCGTGCAGGCTCCCGAGTGCTGCTCACCGTGCTGTGTAATAAAGAGAAAAAATAACAATTAAAATACTGACATGGTATGGCCCTGGCTGAAAAAAAAAAGTTACATCTAACATTTTTTTCACATGTGGTGTGTAATATTTACCTTCTGGTGAGCATTGTTTCCCGGAGGAACGACAGGGCTTGTGCGTACTTGTACTTGCTCCTGCGTCCTCCAGATCCACTCGGGGCCCGCATCTCTATTGAACTCCTTCTTGAAACGATCCCTCACAGACCGCCACCGATTCACAATTCTGTTCCCTGAAACGAGAAAGGAGTGGTTAGTATACAACATCAGTGTTTCACAAACTCCAGTCCTCATGGTCCCCAGGGGTCATGTTTTCAGGATTTCCATAGTAAATAGAAATCCTGAACACATGATCCGTGGGGACCACGAGGACTGGAGTTCGGGAAACACTGGTTTACATCAAGCAACCGTTACTGTATATACTTACGCTCTTTAATCTGGGCCCGAGCTTCGAGGTCCTCCCAGCGGCCCACAAGGAGAGAACAGATTTCCTCCCAGAGTCGTCGGGTAATGATCAGGTCAGCGTGGCGGCGGTCAGCCATATTCCAGAGCGGCTCCCTTTCTCTGACGAGATCGATGAGGCGGTCCACATCAATCCCTCCATCCTCACCGTCAGAGTCGGGAGCACGCTGTGAAGGCTGTTAAAGAAAAAGACAAAAATAACATAATTAGCCTCCACAAAAGAAATGAAATAAAAAGTGCAAAAAAACAAAGCAAAAATATTTATACTTACACGCTGGTGACCGCCGCGTTGCTGTCGCCGACGACCCTGGGAGGCACTGCGAGGACCTCTTGGCCGAGCACCAGATTGGGAAGACTAGAGAAGAAAACAAAAAATGTTATGTCTTTGGATGTAGGCATTTGTTTGCTGTGTGTGGTCTGCAGAACATTGTTTTCTATGTGTTGTGTGTAGTGTGATGTTGTGTTTCTGCGTTTGATGCAAAAAACTTACCAATTGTGAGCCCACTCCAGGTGTCTGTCCACCCCATCCTTCTTCTTCTGGGAGCTCCTCTTCATCTTGTGAATCCTGTTTTGAAATAAAAGGCAATGAATAGACATATATTACAGAGATGATGGATTTTGGAAATAAAAACTTACCGTCAAACGCTGACGATGCGAGGGAGGGCTCCCAGAAGAAGATGTGCTGTCCTGTTGATGGCCAGACTCCATGGCTGTGGGTATTGCTGCTGCCAGTGATGCCATTTCTGCTGCTGCTGCTGCATCTCTTTGGCGGCTGTTGAATAAAGAGAAACAAAGGGCCAATGAATATCTTGATATTCCATGGCCCTAGTTTGGAGGAATGGGGGATTTGATAATTACCGTCTCTCATCTGCTTCTGGACTCCCCTCCCGTTCAGCATGCTGCTCCACTTGGGGTGGTGCTGCTGGTGCTGCTGCTGCATCTCTTTGGCGGCTGTTGAATAAAGAGAAACAAAGGGCCAATGAATATCTTGATATTCCATGGCCCTAGTTTGGAGGAATGGGGGATTTGATAATTACCGTCTCTCATCTGCTTCTGGACTCCCCTCCCGTTCAGCATGCTGCTCCATTTGGGGTGTTGCTGATGGTGCTGCTGCTGCAGATGTCTGCTGCCTTCTCCTGCTCCTTGGCTTGGGTGGCATGTTGGGTGTGGCTGAGGGTCCCATTGTCTTGCTTTTATATATCTCCTGTGGGCAGAGCTACTGAGCATGCTCAGACCAAAAAAAACGGATCCGGCGCATTGCGGCCCTCATAGGCTTTCATGGTGTGAAAAAGCCGGACGCGCCGGATCCGGCTTTTTCGCCGGAGACAAAAAACGTTACAGTAGACGTTTTTTCCAGACGCCGGATCGCGACACATTGCGACACATTGCCGGATCCAGCGAAAACCGGATGAAACGCATGGCCATCCGGCGCAAATGCAAGTCAATGGGGGGAAAACGGATCCGGCATTGCATTTCGCCGGATCCGGTTTCTGTCAAAAGCGCCGGATCGCGCCTGACGGCGAAAACCTGATGTGTGAAAGAGGCCTTAATGTGTGATTGGTGAGAAGTGGAGTTTTTCCAAGAGAAAGCGGTGGGACTTTGGACAGTTCGAGGGGTGGAGGCGGGGCTGGGATGGAGCCTGGGTGGAGTCTCAAGGGGGCCCCGAAAATTTTACCAGTATGGGGCCCCATGATTCCTAGTGGCAGCCCTGCATCCAACCAAAACATCCCAGGCTTCACAGACGGCATTCCCAGCACCTGACCGCACTCTCGGGCACCACAACTTTACACTGAGCTGACTCTGAGAGCAGAGCTCGCGGCAGCAGCTAATACATGCTTTTATCTGTCAGGGGCGGGAACAGAGCTACCAATCAGCGCCTTCCTGGAGTTTGACAGCCAATCAGCTTACGTTATTTAACCTGCTCCGTCCCTGCTTCCTTTTTTCCTCTCCTGTGCGGTAGAGTCCTGCTACCACGTGACATGGCATTTGCCGCGCCCCGGCCGGTGTTCGTGTGCCGACGTAGGCTGCCCCAGCGAGCGCCGCGCTCCCAGCCCGCGGTGTGTGTACACTGGCGGCCGGCAAGATATGTGCTCTATCCTGAGGAGACAACCGCACCAGAGCCGGTCTCCGCGGTGAGCAAGGTAACAAGAGCTCGTCTCTATGCGCGGTGTCAGATGGCAGGAAATGCTGAGACTTGTAGTACTGCAGGTGCTGAGGGAGGTTATTGGGTCGGTCCTGTGTGCAGATCACTGTGCATTGCTGGGATCCTGCTGCAGAATGTAGGGCATAGCTGGGGGTGCAGGGGGCTTCACTCTCTCCCATTGCAGTGGCTGCATGGTCACACCATGGCCACATAGAGACGCACCACACTAAAGTGCACAAAGCAATAGACTTCTTTCTACACTGGGACTGCTTACATAGGACTGCAGCCAAGCACACAGACACCAGTGATGAGAAACTTCTGCTCCTGCCTGGAAGAAGTAACATGCTTCTATTCCTCGCACTCCCCCTTAAAGGAACCAGTTATGTCCCAGCAGCCTTCACTTTGAGTAAATTCCCTGTATAAATTTTTGTACAAACGAAGTTTTAAAAAAAGCCTTTATAGTGTCCTCGTTTGCTGTGCTAATGAGGGCTTTGCCTAGTCGATGGGGTGTTAAGCCCCCGTCACACACAGATCTCGCTAGTGAGATCGCTGCAGAGTCACACGTTTTGTGATGTAACAGCGATCTCGCCAACGAGATCTGTGTGTGACATCTATCAGCGACCGCCCCCCTGCTGGGTATCGCTGATCTTTCTTGAAAGCTCTGGACTTTTTTTGGGTCTTTGGTCTCCCGCAGGCGGGACATCAGCGAGCTCGTATCCAAGGTAAACAGCGGGTTTCTAAGCGGCGCGCGGTGCTTAGGAACCCGCTGTTTACCTTGGTTACCAGCTCCCTGCACCAGCGCGCTGGTAACTAAGGTACACAGCGACGCGCCCGCTCGTTGTCGCTGGTGCTGATAGCTGGTGAAGCTGCCTGTTTGTCAGCTCACCAGCGATCATGTAGCGACACACCAGCGATCCTGACACGTTGACATCCTTGTCGGGATCGCTGGTGAGTCGCTATGTGACGGGGCCCTTAGTCTGACGCTGGGTGTACGCTTCCTGGCTACAGAGGCGCTCGAGTCCAGAAGCTCAGAATATGCTTTCTGGACATGGGCTCCTCTGATGCCAGGAGGAGTACACTTGGCGTCAGAGAGGAGTACATAAGCTGGGGATGACTCCGTTTGTGCACATTGTCATCATGCCCACAGAGCATACATTATGCACCTCTGCTGTTCTTTTTGAAAGTGTTTTTTAAAAGTGTGTGTATATAATATTATAATTATTCAGGCCAAGTTTCTTCCTTTTGTCTAGGAGTGATGTCGCTACACGCTAGAGCTATGCCATCTCTGTGCAGCGTCCTAACGTATGGACAGTGGAGTGGTAACTCCCAGGTCACTATGGATAGGTTTCCACTATCTGATCTTATACGAAAGATGCAGCAAAATGGCTTCATAGCTAAAACTGACATATCTGAAATGTTTGAGAAATGACACTGGGAACAATAAGCACAGCAGGGTATTATCCAGATAACTGGGTGAAGAGGAGACACTGCTCATCTCGTGGTTTTGTAAGACACCACACTATGGGAATCACAGAATTCCAGCCTGCAGGTTGAGGTCCAACATATAAGTAATTTGGAATTTCAGGTAACCTGCATTAATGGCAGTGTAATAGTCCAGTCCAGTAAGAAGTCCAACAGTGGTTAATTCTCGACACCTTTTGAAGTGCTCACAGCTTCACCAAGAGAACCATACAGATGTTTCTCATGGTGAAGCGAGAACATTTCGAAATGTTGACAGGCTTGACAGTTCCACCACTGCAGGCCTCTGGTTGGGAATCTGTTAACATGTAAGTTACGGTAAGCTTTCTACAAGCTGCAATGTTAAAGGGGTTGTCCTGGCATATTATAAAAGCTGGGTATGGCAGAACTGTATATTGGGTGTGGATCCTGTTGTGCTGAGCAGTCAGTGGAAAGGTGAGAGCTCAGGCACAGCTTTACCTTCACTTGTATGGAAGCTCTGTAAATGTCTGTGCATGCTAGTAGTTATCTAGTGCAATACTTGGGTATAAATTGTTTTATTTTTTTAGGTGTTCAGATTACCTACAACTGAGGTGAATCCCTCTCAGAACATGGTGGATTTTGGGAAGTGGCCGTTATTCACTTTATTATCACCCCAGGAGGTGGCATCCATCCAACAAGCCTGTGTGTTTGGTACATGTGCAAATGAAGTCATCTACACCAATGACAATGATGAGGTTAGTGGGTTTATGGCTTTTACATATTTTAGCTGCTTTGTTGTGTTCTTAACGGGATTGTTCAGGATTACATTCCTGTGTGGTGTGAAGAGATGCAGCTACAGGCCGGGTGCTGGATGGTGGCTCCACATGCCATTGCATTTCTCAACGCTTAAGGGGGTTTTACACTAAGCAATATCGCTAGCAATATCGCTAAAACGTCACTGGTTTTGTGACGTTATAGCGATATTGCTAGCGATATCGCTATGTGTGATACTTACCAGCGACCGGCTCCCCCGCTGTCCATCGCTGATCGCGCGAGAATGTCCGGCTCCATTTCTCGTCGGGCGCTTCCTGCTGAGACTTCCTGCTGTGACGTCCAGCGACGCGTGGAGGCGGGCGGGAGGACGCAGGATCGCTGTGTGTGAAAGGTGAGTATCGTGCGCTGCGTCGCTGCTGCATCGCTGTGAGATCTTTCTGTATGAAAGCTCACTAGCGATCATTTAGCGATGCACCAGCGATCCTGACCGGGTCGGATCGCTGGTTGGATCGCTGGTGCATCGCTAAATGTAAAAGGGCCTTTGCTCTAATGGACCAGCGCACTATAATTACTCTTTGCTAAATGTTGTCTCTACATTACACATCTGTCTGACAGATTTGGGTGGGGTCATGCCTTGACCACTCCTTTCTTTGAGTTGAGATTTGTTGTAATTGTATCCTATGTAACCTACAACTTACTGTATATGGTCCTGTAAAGAGCTCCTGCCATGCTGGACAGGGCTGTGGAGTCGGTAAGCCAAACCTCCGACTCCTCAATCCCCCGGACTCTGGCTCCACAGCCCTGGACTACTGAGCATGTACGGTACATAAAGTGCAGCACAGATTCATCTCCACTAAATGCAGAGATCCATAGATCAG
The DNA here is from genome assembly GCF_039654945.1 of Dendrobates tinctorius. Classification (NCBI taxonomy): domain Eukaryota; kingdom Metazoa; phylum Chordata; class Amphibia; order Anura; family Dendrobatidae; genus Dendrobates; species Dendrobates tinctorius. Next base: position 62,854,679 of record NW_027361743.1, read on the forward strand.
GAACATTCGTTTATGGGACGTCTCAGAACTTTCCAAATTATGAAAGCATTTACAGCACATCCTGTGTTGTACTACTGTACCAAATATATTTTAGGAGTCGGCCCATTTTATACAGACGGACTCCACAGCCCTGGTGTTGTATGGGCTATTACTGTACCTCGGTGTATGCCATTGGGTTCTCTGGATGGAGGTAACTACTTAGTCTAATTTAAGATACAGTAGCTGGGACCTGTAGTGTTTCTGAGAAGACTGGTGCCAACAAATATAATGGTGACTGTGGAAGCTTGGTCAATCCATACAAGACTAAAGGGATAGTTCACTACTGACAACCCCTTCTCAATCTCTGTTCCCAGTAAAAGAGCCCTCATACACTATGTTTCTGGCACTGTTCTAGTGGTGTCAGTGTTGGCTTCCTGGGCTTGCATGTTACATCCTGCAATCCTTGTGGCCAGTTAGTGGCTGCTTAACGCTTCCTGCTTTTGGAGAGTTCGCACACATCTGAAGGAAGCGAGATCAGCAGCTTACTTTCTCTGGATGTATGCGATATGTCCTAAGGAGGGAAGAGTGAAGCGGCTGCAGGGATCGCGTGACGTAACAATGTCATGTGATCCCAGGGAGAGCCAGTGACAACCACCAGAACGGCACATGCACCAGATGGGATTATAGGTGTTAATGCACTGGGAGCAAACATACGGATTGAGGTTGTCAGAGTAGTGGACAACCCATTTAATAGGGTTTCAGTTTGAGGGTTTGTTTTTCTTTTGTCAAAAATCCATGTTCACTTGTTCACCTTCTTGGTAGTATTCTGTATTCCTCTTTATATTTTTGCAATACTTACAGTAAGACTTTTAAACAGTGTGCCTTCTACATCCTCTGTGTATCTCGATACATAGCAGACTAAAATGGGCCAGAGTGTGATAAATTAAAACCTTCAGTGAGCTTGTTCTGTTAACAAGGTCTGTAACGTAATTTCTTTTCTGAACATCTAACTTGATTTATGACCAAGTAGCTTAACTGTTAAAATTGTGTGGTCCTAAATATTTTTGGAAGAGGCTTCCCTTTTAAATTGAACTGTTCATTGAAGGCTATCAGACCTACAGTAGATAGACTGGTTATATCCCAACCACAGCAAGCCCAGTAAGTAACTTGGTGCTATCCTCGTCTGTCCCCATTTTATACTGCTCTCAGTTTAGAAGCCTAAACCTGGTGATTGATTCCCTTTAACTGACTTATTGAAAAAGCCGCCCTCCTCCCATCAAAATTTGTATCTTCTTAATATATTGCAGTCATCATATTATATGGCAATGTGTACTTACAATTGCTCATTTTACTTTTCAACCCAGCCAATTCTCTTTACCATTACATCTGATATAAATGTCATTAAACTGACTGGCTGAATCTTTCTAAGCTCTATGTAGACACAGGAGATCAGATTTTCTGGGGTGAGTCATGAGTCACTGCAAAATTTGAGGGAGCAGCTGGGTCATGAGTTCAAGGAATGAATTCTGCAGGGACAGCACACTTACTGTTTGTACATAAACTGGGTAGAAAATCGAACAATTGTAAGTACCATATAATATGATTGCAATATTTTATGAGGCTATAAATTGGGTGAATGTGCTGCCTTAGGGTACGTGCACACGCTGCGGATTCCGCTGCGTAACGCTGCGGAACCCCGCAGCAGCTTTAGCTGCGGTGTACAGTACCATTCAAATGAATGGGGGGAAAAAAAAACCCGCTGTGCCGACGCTGCGGAAAAATCCGCGTGGATTTGCTGCTGTTTTGAATCCGCAGAAAGAATTGCATGTCAATTCTTTCCGCGGAAACCGCTGCGGGTTCCTATCTCCACCATTGTGGAGATAGTGAATCCGCAGGCAAAACCGCAGATAATCCGCAGGTCTTTTGACCTGCGGATTATCTGCGGTTTTTGCAAAATCCGTGCGGATTAATCCGCAGCGGATTCCGCAGCGTGTGCACACACCCTTAAGGTATTAACGAACTACTCCCATAATTTCTGCCTCTAAAACTTTTTATTGCCATCAGTCTTGTAGACCGGATTTATTTTAACCACGTTCTACAAAACTGCTCAAATTGCACATGAAATGAAGACAAGACACTGTAACCTAAGGGATTGTGCACACATAGTTTTTTTTTGTTTTTTTTTTGTCTCTGCAGATTTTGTAGAGAAAACCGCCGATTTGTCTGCAGTTTATCTCCTCTTAATGGATGAGGTGTAAAACTGCAGCGTTTCTGCACCAAACAATTGACATGCTGCGTTTTGAAAACCGCGGAAAAAACGCTGCATGTGCACAGCTTTTTTTTATTTCCATAGGAAATAAAGGTACTGTACAACGCAGCAGAATCTGCTGCGTTTCTGCAGAGCCAAAAACGCTGTGGAACCGCAGCAGAAACCGCAAAGTTTGCACATACCCTAAGGGTATGTGCACACGGTGCGGTTCCGCAGCGCTTCTGCACCTGCGGGTCCGCAGCAGATTCTGCTGCGTTGTACAGTACCTTTATTTCCTATGGAAATAAAAAAAAAGCTGTGCACATGCTGCATTTTTCTGCGTGGTTTTGCTGCGGTTTACAAACCGCAGCCTGTCAATTGTTTGGTGCAGAAACGCTGCAGTTTTACACCTCATCCATTATGAGGTGTAAATCCGCAGGACTTTTGTCCTGCGGATTTAACTGCGGTTTTCTCTACAAAATCTGCAGACCCAAAAAACTATGTGTGCACATAGCCTAAGGGATTTATTCGGACTCCCATGACAGCACCACGAGAGAGGGGATCCGCCCTATAGGAACAGGAAACCTACAGATACAAAAGGGCGGCACCTCTCCCACGCATCAGTTGGTTTTCTGTTCCTGAGGGGACGGGATCCTACAGAAGAATTGGATCCCAGGCCGGCCAGCCGACACCGGTAGCGAGGGGGTCTCCTACCTCGGCCTGGTTCGGATCTCCTGGAAGGCGCCACGGTGGCCCAGGATGGGTGTCACGGCGGTGGCGTGGACAGCAGGGAGCGGCGTCCGGAGGATGTCCGTCTCCGGAATTAAGCCGCCGCTGGTAAGTATACCCCCCCCCCCCCGGGGATTCCCGGCTCCGGCGGCGCAGATATGTTGGCAGCGCTGTGCAGGGGGCTGCGACCGGGCGCTGCTCCGGAGCTCCCGGGCGTCCCGCGGGGCTTCCGGCGTTTCCGGGGTAGCGGTGACGTCAGGGGGCGGGCGGAGGAGGCGCTTCCGGGTCAGCGCGCCACTGCGCATGCGCTGCGATTCCAAGATGGCGGCGCCCATCGGAAACACCGATGGCGCGGGGTCGGGCGCCAGCTGGGGTAGGGAGCTCCGTTAAGGGGGGGGGGGAGGGGCGCGGCATGGATAATGCTGACCGGAGGAGGGGTATTTAGGCGGGACCTGGGCAGGGTACCTTGCCTTGGCCACATTACTACGTGCAGCAGTGGTAATGGAAAGCGATCGAGAGCAGCAGCGGCAGAAGCAAGGGCAGCAGCGGCAAACATCATTGCCGCCCCTGGATGACCTTCGGCAGGTCAAACAGAAAAAGAAAGGGTCCCGTGACAGTAATGCGGGACAAAGTGACCAGTCCACTCGTAAGAGCTCCTCCAGGCAGACAGGAGCATCGACCGAAAGAAATCCCCCTCGTTCTCCGGTACTTGATTGTGGCACTGGTAAGTGATCTTCGTGAAAGTTCACTCAGTGACGGGACCCCCCTTCTGTGTTTTTCTTTTTGTAGGGAAAAAAAAGCTACAAGTAAAAATAAGCATAGGGAATGCGCACTCTGTGCATGCCCATTACCGGACGCGTGCCTCAAAAGATTGTTCCCCCCCTGTATTCAGCAGACAGTGGCAGAAGAGTCGCCCGCAGTAGCGGCGAGTTTGAGAGACATTGTCAGGGTAGAAATGAGGGAAACCCTAAAGTCCTTGTCTCAGCCGCAAAGTCTAAGGGGCGAGGTCCCGGCGGAGTCTGATTCCTCGGTAGAGTGGAGAAAAAGCAGAGACTCCCAAGCTTCATCTCCCTCGTCCTCCTCAGGAGAAGAGGACTCGGGGCGATTTTGTCTGCCTCTTGACCGGGTAGACAAGCTGGTCAAAGCAGTCAGAGGGACAATGGAGGTAGAGGAGCCTAAGCCCCATTTATCCATGCAGGATGTCATGTTCTGTGGGCTGGAACAGAGGAAGCGGAGAGTCTTTCCGTTAAATCAAAAGATACAGGATCTGATCCACAGAGAGTGGAAAAAAACGGACAAAAGAGGGTCGCTACCACCAGCCCTCAAAAGGAGATACCCCTTCGACGATCCGGCAGTAAGTTCTTGGGACAGAGCCCCCAAATTAGACGCTGCCATTGCGAAGGCATCAAAAAAATCCTCGCTCCCCTTTGAGGACATGGGATCCCTTAAAGATCCCTTAGACAGGAAAGCTGATACTTTCCTGAAAAACACCTGGGAGATGGCGGCCGGGTCCTTAAGACCAGCAGTGGCTTCAACGTGCACGGCCAGGTCCATGATGGTCTGGTTGGACCAGTTGGAGTCACAACTAAAACAGGGTACATCAAGACAGACAATTCTTGGGGCCCTACCGACCATCCAAGAGGGAGCAGCCTTCCTGGCAGATGCCTCAGCGGATGCAGTGAGAATGGCCGCCAGAGCAGCAGGTCTCTCTAACGAAGCTCGCAGAGCCCTGTGGCTAAGGTGCTGGCAGGGAGACATCCAGTCCAGAGCAAAGCTCTGTGCGATTCCATGTGAGGGCGAATATTTGTTTGGAACTGTCCTAGACGAGCTGCTTGAAAAGGCGGGGGACGACAAGAAAAGATTCCCAAACCTTTCATCAGCGTCCTACCGTCGCCCATTTGGTAGAAGGAGATTTGGCCAGGGGAGAAGGCGCAACTCTTCGCCTGTTAGAGATCGACCCAGATGGGAAGACAGAAGGAGACGAGGTACGGGCTATATGTTTACATGCTCGTCGAGAGATCAAAAGAAACCAAATCAATGACTAGCGGTTCCCGTGGGGGGTAGACTGTCATCCTTCTTCCCGGCATGGTCACAGATTACGAATAGTGACTGGGCGCATAAGGTAATATCCACTGGGCTTAGGTTGGAATTTACCCAGATCCCGCGGGACACCATTAAACTGACCCCCTTAAGATCTTCTCATCTCGAACAAGCGGCTTTAGAAGCGGAAGTCTTGAGCCTATGTCAGAAAAATGTCCTGGTAGAGGTTCCAGAGGCTGAAAGGGGAAGAGGGTTTTACTCTCCCCTGTTTCTAATCCAGAAACCTGATAACACATTCAGAACGATTATAAACCTTCGTTCCCTTAACGAGTTTTTGATTAATCATACATTCAAAATGGAGTCCATTAATACAACAATAAAAATATTGTTTAAAGGTTGTTTTATGGCAGTCATAGATTTGAAAGACGCGTACTATCATGTACCTATCCATACAGACTTCCAGCAGTTCCTGAGGGTGGCAGTTTCAGTAGAGGGCACAGTACGTCATTTTCAGTATAGAGCCCTTCCCTTTGGTCTCTCAGCAGCACCCAGGGTTTTTACAAAGTTAGTGGCCGAAGTTATGGCTCACTTACGAGAGGTTGACGTCTTAATCATTCCATATTTAGACGATTTCTTGATTGTAGGAAAATCGGTGGGTCATTGTAAATCCCAGATAGAAAAAGCTAGATCCAGGTTAGAAAACCTGGGATGGATTTTAAACTACGAGAAATCCCGACTCCAGCCCTTAAAAATACAGAAATTATTAGGGTTGATACTAAATTCAGACACTCAGCGGTGCCTGCTACCACTAGATAAATTACAAAAGATACAGGAGCAGGTTCTTCGGGCAATGGATAATCCATCTGTGACCCTCAGACAGGCCATGTCCCTGTTAGGTTCTCTAACTTCATGCATCCCAGCAGTAAGGTGGGCACAGTTCCATACCAGAACCCTTCAAAACGACGTCTTGATTAATAGCAGGGCCCTTGGAGGCTCCTTACAGGGTCGGATGTGTCTAAGCCCCTCAACTGTTACATCACTGAGATGGTGGCTTGAGAGCGAGAACCTAGTGTCAGGGGTGCCCTGGATAACACAGATAACCTGTATTATAACCACAGACGCAAGTTCCTTCGGTTGGGGAGCCCATATGGGGGACGTAGTGGTACAGGGCCAGTGGGATTCTAATTCTGAAGTCTCATCCAACCAGAGAGAACTATTGGCGATAGAGCGGGCAGTCAAGAAACTCATTATCTACCTGCAGGGCCATCATGTGAGGATACACTCGGACAACCAGGTAGCGGTAGCATATGTCAACCACCAAGGTGGAACCCGCTCCAGCGCTCTGATGCAGATAACAGAACGGCTCCTCCAGATAGCAGAGAGAAATTGTCTATCTTTGACCGCGCTCCACATCAGCGGAAAGGACAATGTAAGAGCAGACTTTTTAAGCCGCAAGGCTCTAAGACAAGGAGAATGGGCTTTGAACAAAGATATTTACCGCCAGATTGTCTGCAGATGGGGCCAGCCAGAGGTAGACCTCTTTGCCACCAGAAAAAACAGAAAAGAAAGATTGTTCTGCTCTCTGAACCTCAGGGAAAATCCCCTGGCGGTGGATGCCCTACTGATAAGATGGGACTTTTCTCTGGCATACGCCTTCCCACCATTGAATCTTCTTCCTCTGGTAGTCAGGAAGATCAGAGAGGATCAGGCAAGAGTCATACTGATTGCCCCCTTTTGGCCCAGGAGGACCTGGTTCTCGTGGTTGAGGACCATGTCGATAGGCGATCCCTGGGTACTGCCGAACCTTCCGGATCTCCTCTACCAGGGGCCAGTCAGCCACCCACAAGTAGCGGGACTTCATTTGACGGCGTGGTATTTGAAAGGTCACTATTAAAAAATAGAGGGTTCTCCAAGAACTTAATTGACACCCTCCTAAGAAGCAGAAAATTAACCACCACTAATATCTATGCTAGGACCTGGAAACTCTTCCTGTCCACCTTTCACTTTGACATCAGAGATGGAATTCCCACGAAACATTCTGGAATTTCTCCAGAAAGGCTTCGAATTGGGTCTCTCCACAAGTACGCTAAAAGTACAAGTTTCAGCCTTAGGGGCCCTGTTTGCAGCTGATATTGCAAAAGATTATTGGGTAGCAAGGTTCATCAGAGCAGCGGCCAGATCGAGACCTATACACAAAGACAGATGCGTACCGTGGGACTTAAACTTAGTCCTTACAGCCATGACAGAAAGTCCGTTTGAACCTTTAGATTCCGCCTCACTAAAGATTATATCTCTTAAGACTGCATTCCTGGTAGCAATAACATCCGCGCGTAGGGTGAGCGATATACAGGCACTTTCCAGATTTCCTCCTTACACAGAGTTCTTACAGGATAGAGTAATCCTAAGGCCAGATCCAGCATACCTTCCCAAGGTAGCAACACAATTCCACAGGACACAGGAGATAGTTCTGCCTTCCTTCCTCCCTAACCCAACCAACCCTAAAGAGCAGAAACTCCAGGCGTTAGATATTAGAAGATGCTTACTGACATATTTAGCAGCCACGGATCCTTGGAAGAAGGAGAACGCATTATTCCTATCCTTCCAAGGTTCCAGGAAAGGATACAGAGTATCAAAATGCACATTAGCAAGGTGGATTAGGGAGGCTATCTCTCTTGCCTACACAGCAGGTGGTGGTCCGGCTCCACAGAACCTGAGGGCACATTCCACTCGGGCCATGGCATCATCCTGGGCGGAGAGATCTGGAGTATCAATTGATCAAATATGTAAGGCGGCCACCTGGTCATCTCCTTCCACCTTTTTTAACCACTATCGGTTAGACATGGGTGCCTCCTCAGACCTCACCTTCGGGCTAAGGGTGCTGCAGGCTGTAGTCCCTCCCTAAGTTAGTTTACATCTCTGTAATTCTCTCGTGGTGCTGTCATGGGAGTCCGAATAAAGTATTAAGTTACGTACCGGTAACGGTATTTTTCGGAGGCCCATGACCGCACCCTTAGTTCCCTCCCTTGTTCACATATAGGGGTGCACTCCTTAGAAGATTGTTCATAGAATCACCTTATGTGGGAGATGGTATGAAATAATTCTGTTAAATAGGGTAGATAGGTTGTATATATCATATGTTGTGTACTAACCATGGTAGCCTCTCAAGCTCTGTAATCCAACTGATGCGTGGGAGAGGTGCCGCCCTTTTGTATCTGTAGGTTTCCTGTTCCTATAGGGCGGATCCCCTCTCTCGTGGTGCTGTCATGGGCCTCCGAAAAATACCGTTACCGGTACGTAACTTAATACTTTTGTAACCTTAATACAGTCTTGTACTTAAGATCTATAAAATCTTATAAAACAGTGGCTGGACCGTAAATAAAAAGTACCTATTGTGTCCCCCTTTATCCTTATAGAGTGCACGTAGGGTCCTCACTCCTCCTGTAACTGTTGCGATGTGTTGCATTGTATTGTTTCTGTCCATGTCCCTACCTTATTGTAAAGTGCTTTGGAATATGTTGGTACTATATAAACAAAAATGATTCTAATCCTGCATTGCAATCTGTGCTGCTCGGTGCAGTCCCATACCGCCCCTGTACGTCATGATACTCTTGCCCATTTTTAGTCTATGGGTGCACAGTAACATGTATAGGTCATGCTTTCAGACCGCATAACTCTCTAATCTTGTTTCCAGGTATTTGCATTTGGGCAGAATTGCAGTAATTGTCTGGGAACTGGTGATAATCAAAGCACAATGGCTCCAAGAAGACTTGATATACTTTGTGGCAAGAAAATAACTGGCATTTGCTATGGCAGCGGCCCCCATGTACTGGTCTGTACTGAAGGTATGTAAAGTAATTTATTACCTTTCCTTCCTTTCTGTGCAGGTGTGGGGGGGTATCACCAACTATGCCAATGTCGGCTGCCTCATCCAATGTTTAACTATGGTCACCAGCAGGGGTGGGAGGGTAGATGTGGCTGCTGCAGCATGGAGTGATTCTTTCTCTTTTCCTGTACACATTTCGGCATTTCAGGAAGTAGTCGTCCCTTTATCAGATTTTAGATGTATTGCCATAAAAAGCACGAGTCCTATTGATATGAATCTTTTGGTGCTACAAATTCTTTGCGTTGACTGCATGCAGTGAAATCTGGTAGTGTTATGGAAGCTGCAACTCCCTTATAGGAGGAGATGGCAATAACCGTGGCTATGCTTTGAGCCTTCTGGTTGTATTTTGCCATCCTGCTATATCTGGGCCCCTAGCAGTATGTGAGCTCTCAAGCACACACCCTGCACGGAGAATGAGATCTGACTCTGCCCCAGTCTACACGGCCAAGGAAGCTGCATACATCGTACACCTGCCTGCTTCTTGTTTATACTTTTGAAACTTTTAATATGAATATACAAAAGTTAACAATAAGAATATTGAAACCTTTTTAATAGACCTAATTGAAATGTAATTTCTAGAATTGGGCATTTGCTGCAGTATTCACCCTCCCCAAAACAGCAGTTCCACCTTTCATTTTTCACAACACAAGCGATCTCCCAAGTAGTCACAGCTTCTAATGCTCCATTTTTGTAGTACAAACTGTCTTGAGTTATGAAACTTAATCTTGCCTTTTGTCTTGGTCTGTGCAGCTGTTAGTAATTCTACCCTTCTTTTATTGCTTTGTTTTCTAGATGGGGAGCTTTATGCTTGGGGGCACAATGGGTACAACCAGCTTGGGAATGGTAACACTGTCCAAGGTACCGTCCCTGTTGAGATCTGCGTTGAAGCGCTTACAAAAAAAGTGGTGCAAGTGGCGTGTGGCTCCCATCACTCAATGGCTTTAACATCCGATGGAGAGGTAATGTTTCATGGAGAAACACAGGCTCAAAGATTGCTAAACAAATTGCCTAAACTTGCTGAGCAGAATCCACACATTCAGTTTAAATGTCTTATTGATTTAGTGATCTGAAGACTTGTTAGTTCCTTTCACGTGTTGTGTTTGGGATATTCTTGCACACTTGCCAGACATGGCAGCGTAGGGTCACAAATGGAGAACTGCAGTTGTATATTTTATCTTGTAAGACTTAATTTGAGCCAGCGAATATGTTGATATAAGTGCAATGCATAGGTGAGTATTCACACTGGCCATGAGCAAATACCATGTAATAAGTAAATGGTAATGGTGCATGGGAACTTAACATTGTTTTGATTAAAAAAGCAAGCCATATCACGCCAAGGTGTACTTAACTCTCATAGTTCACATCACTTTGTCAGACAAATGGGTAATGGCAGAGCAGGACCTGGATCTCGACTGTTAGACACCTTCTGTTAACGCTAGGCAGGGTGGCCATCCCTTTAAAGAGGGAACCTGTCAGTAGTTGGGGCTGATGTAGATGAGGCAGTGGCCAGATCTTATAGCATTCTATAATGCTGCAGATAAGTCCCCGATCCAACCTTAAAGATAAACTTATTTCTCTTTATTATGCTCACCTGGGGGCGGTCCAGTCCGATGGGTGTCGTGCGTCCAGTGCCTCCCATCTTCTTGAGATGGCACCTTCCAGCTTGGTTCATGGCGCCCTGGCATCATCGCTCCTGCACAGGCATACTCATCTGCCCTGTTGAGGGCAGAGCAAAGTACTGCAGTGCGTGGTGCCAGGAAAGGTCAAAGAGGAATGGCGCCTGCACGCTTGAGTACTTTGCTCTGCCCTCAACAGGGCATAGAAGTACACCTGCACTGGAGCACAATGCTGGGGAGCCATGAACCAAGCAGGAAGGCAGCATTGCAAGAAGATGGGAGGCACCAGACCTGTGACACTCATCGGACTGCATCGCCCCACCCCGGGTGAGTATAACTTATTTTTCTTATCTTTCAGGTCGGACCAGGGGCTTATGTGCAGCATTATAGAATGCTGTAGAGAAGCCCTGAAAAGCAGTGGCCGCATATATCGGCCGGAAGTGCTGACAGGTTCCCATTAACCAGCTTTTCTTGCTTTCTCTCTGAAGGTGTTACTTGAAATTTAAAGCAATTGCGCTTGAAAATTTACCAAAATTGTGTAACTTGAACAGTGCAAATTTACACTAGACAGCCGTAAAATGCACCAGGCATATTTTGGGTGCAGATTAGTATATGTGCTGCGCTGTGCAGTCTTTTGAGGATGATCTTTCGATTGTCATGTTTGTCTTTTCACCACTTAGGTGTTTGCCTGGGGATACAATAACTGTGGACAAATTGGTTCTGGCACCACAGCGAACCAGCCAACTCCTCGCCGAGTGTGTGCACAGCCTAAAGAGGGCTTGGGAGGTCTCTGTGGCGGTTATGAAGACAAACATAGCCGCCACATCGGTTGCCAGATCAATGCATCTATGGATCGACAGAGCACCAATTAAAAGCGAAAACCCCTAGAGGTGGGATCTTAGAGGGCCTTCCCCTGTTGAGAATTGCAACCGGATTCCTGGCGGATGCTTCAGCTGATTGGTGCGTCGAGGCCAGGAATAATTCTTTATCCAATGCGGCTCGCCAAGCCATATAGATGAAGACCTGGTCAGGGGATTACCAGCTGAAAAATAAGTTGTGCGATACCTTTCTCAGGTGGAAAGGTATTAGTACTGGGCTTAGATAAAATACTGGAGAAGGGTTCCCCGAGGAAAAAACAAGATATTTTCCCTTCTGAGATCCCGTCCTTCCCAAAGGCAGGAGTATAGAGGGAAAGGGAGATCAGCTTGCTGGGAATACCTGAAGGGGGGGGGGGGGGATATAGGGGGGGCCCCCCCCTTCTCGCTCCAGACCAAGTTCCAGGAGCAGGAGACAATGACTTCATACCAGTAGGGGGTCGCCTCAAACACTTCTCGGAGGCATGGGGGCTCATTTCCCAGAACCAGTGGATCCAGAATAGCTTCCCAGGGCTATACCCTTGAATTCACAAAGCCCCCCCCCCCCCCCCCCCCAGCACGGTTTGTAGTTACAAATCCCCAGTCCAAAACCCTTATAGACCCTATATGGGCAGATGTAAAAGATCTGCTAAGATCAGAAGTAGTGGTTCAGGTTCCAGAAGCAGAGAGGTCAGGGCCACTTCAACTCTCTTCACAGTAAAAAAAAAAAAAAAAAAAAAAAACCCCTTCGGGGTAGAGTCAGACCATTATAAATTTAAAATCCCTAAACCAATGGTGGACCAGTCACAAGAACATCAGCCAGGGGGTGCCTTGGATCATATCGCCATGCGTGACTAGCATCCTGGATGCCAGCAGGAAAGGATGGGAGGCCTATCTGGAAGGAAGGTACCTTCAAGGAACATGGCCCAGAAACATCAGTTCACAGTCCTCAAACTACAGAAAGCTACGAGCAGTTTGGCTAAAACTAAGCCGGTCGAGTCTACAAGGCCAACATATAAAGGTCATGTCAGACGCGTAACCACAGTATCTTTCCTACTCCACCAGGAGGGCCCAAGACATGGAAAGCTTCAGGACCTGACGGCCCGCATCTTCACATGGGCGAAGAACAATGTTCGCTCCATATCAGCGGTACACCTACAAGGCTCCATGAACAACATAGCCGACTATTTGAGCAGACCAGAAGTCCGAGCCACCGAGTGGGAATTGAAAAAAAGATATTCATAGACTTGTGCCATCAGTGGGGAACCCCCCCCCCCAGCTGGACCTTCTTTACGACAAAAAAGAACATCAAGCTACAGAGATTCTTCTCCCTCAATCCAGCGGACCATCCAGAAGGGGTCGACGCCTTGAATCAGAGATGGGAAGGGGGACTGCTTTACGGCTCCCCCCCCCCCCCCCCCCCCCCATTGCTATAATACCGAGAGTCCTCAAAGAGCCAGGAGGAAGGAGCATGGGTAATGCTAGTGGTACCCTTCTGGCCCAGGCGAAGTTGGTTCCCCCTCCTGGAGAAGATGGCTCAGGAGGTCTCGCACCATCTACCAACAGCAGACGACCTGCTTTCCCAGGGCCCAGTTCTGCACCCAGATCAGGAAAACCTACAGTTGGCAGCAGGGATCCTGAGAGGGAGATCCTAAAATCCAGAGGCCTCTGACAGTGATCTCAATGATGCAGGCCAGCCGTAAGCCCGTTACGAGTGCAATCTATCGTAAGATTCGGAGGAAGTTCTTGCTCAGGTGGTAGGTCCATGGGGGTACTAGCTTGCCCAGATATCCCACAAATCCTTGACTTCCTCCAGGCAGTATTTAATAAAGGTCTGAGTCCAAGCACACTGAAAGTTCAGATAGCAGCTTTAAGTACTTTCTTTGATTTCTCCTTGGCCTCTCATCCATGGATAGCGTGTTTTGCAAAGTCCATCCAGAGATTGAGGCCCCTTTAAGGAAAACAGTTCCCCTGTGGGACCTAAATCTGGTACTTAACACTCTATGCAGAACCCCCTTACAAGCCAACATCTGAGATGGGCGTCATAAAGCTTACACAAACGTCATGTATTTTTTTTTTTTTTGTAACCATCTCCTCAGCCAAATGGCTGGTTGAGATTCAGGCTCTGTCAGTCCAGAACCCCTACACTCAAATTTTTGAGGACCGCATAATAAAACTAAACCCAGGATTCCTCCCTAATATAGTATCTCCCCAGAATCTAAACCAGGAGATGGTCCTACCCTCATTCTGCCCATCCCCGAAAAACAAAGATTCTTTCACTCATTGGGCGTCAAACGAGCGATCACGCGCTACTTAGAGGCTACCCGAGAGTGGCGACAGGACACACAATTTTGTCCAATACAAGGGGTAGAAATAAGGGTAAAGGAGCATCTAGCAGGATGGATAATGTCAACTATCTCCTCAGCAGACGAGGCTGAGGGATTACCTATACCAGAAGGGCTTAGAGTGCATTCCACTAGGGTGATGGTGTCGAGGTAGCTATTTAGGGAGGGCTAAATTAACCCTTCACGGTTGAGCCAGTGATGTCCAAATTATTCCAGTGTTGCTAGAAACTCAAATGACCACACGGAGACTGGGGTCTCTGTACGGGAGGATCGAGGCAGATCACTAAGCCCCTTTATTTTAGTCACATCTTTTATAATCTTTTGCTTAATTATGCAAAGTTCTCGAGTACCAATATCATCATTTCACTTTGTAAGCCAATAATATTGCAAGAAAACCGGAAACTACATATATGTCCGTATCCAAATAGATAGTATAATGACATATTCTTCAGAGTTTTACACTCCCGCCTCCCTTATCTTTGTACCTGATGAGAACAGTCTGGTTTCATGACAGCCCATGCCAATTATAAAAATTTATCTTACAGCAACAAAAACGGAGAAACGAAACCTTCAGAGAATGGCTAAAACGAAACTTCAACTCTGATTTTAGTATTAACCCTTCACAATGTCAATGTCATGGGCAGAGAGGGCAGAAGCCTCAGTAGAGCAAATATGCAGGACCGCCACCTGGTCTACTCTAAACACTTTCTGTAGACACTATAAATTGGACACGTTAGCAGCTAGCCAGACAGACCTTTGGTTGTAAAGTGCTACAAGCAGTGGTCCCACCCAAAGCAATTCCTACTTTGGTATTCTCCATGGTGCGGTCAGGAGGAACTTCCTGGAAAACTGAGATTAGACCTACCGGTAATATTTCCATCAGTCATCCTGACAGCACTGGTAGTTCCCTCCTGAAGATTTGTATTTGTAATGATTTGCTTGTACAAAATCTCAATAAATTGCATCCATACTGGTGTGGTACTTGAAAAAATCACTGGAGTGTGGAAGTGGGAGGGGACCTTTTAACCTCTTGTGCATTTCCTGTCCCTGTAAGGATGAAGGAAGGACAACCTCCATGGTGCTGTCAGGATGGACTACTGGAAATAACATTACCGGTAGGTCTAATCTCCATTTTTGGTCAAAGCATAAAGCTATCCCACCGTGACAAGACGTACCCCATCGGGACAGACCTAAACTGTCATGTTAAAACCTACTTGGTGTGAATAGTGTAAGTTGCTGTGTCTCAACTGGACACCCAGCTATGGAGGGACTATACAACAAATCAGGATACAAATCCAGCTCACCAGATACGGCATTCCAACATCGGAGCACGAGACCGCTGTGTCAAAGCGCACAATCCAAGGCAATGAGAAAAAACTTTGTCCAGCTCCACGATGTAGTGAAAAATATTCTTTATTCACTCAATAGAAATGAGGTTTAAAAGCCAGCATGAGTTAACAGGCATGCGATCGATCTACGCGTTTCGAGTGGCTAGGCACTCTTAATCATGATACGCAGCTTTGTCCATGGGTAGATCTTATATACTCTATCCGGTCTACACACCGGTTAAATAATTAAAACAAATATAAAACAAATAGTTTTCTCTCTAACAATCACAATTACATATAACAATTTGATTCATTAAGATACAATATTATCGCCTTTAGTAGTATTTTATCTTTATTTTATTTCTTAATTTTTATTCATTATTCTCTTGTTATCCATGCAAAAATGAAGCAAACTTCTGAAATAGAAGAAAAACATAACAGATCTCAATGTTGCAACCATTCACAACAGTAAAATTCACATAGATACAATTTTTCAAAATGCATGCGGTTTTCAATTACATGTCAAATTTTTATTTTTTGCGCAATGTTAATTTTAGCACAACAGAACATTTTTTAGTATAGACATGTATACAAAGAAGGGGGAGAAGAAGAAAAAACTTTTTGAAAAAAAAAAAATGTTAAAATTGAAAATTTTTTTTCAGGGATTATTTCAATTAGCGCACCAAATGTGCACACAGCCATAATACGTTCGTTTAAAGGGGAAATAAAAAAACTCCAATTTGCACTGTTCTAAAGAATTTTTTTCAGTGTATATGATTTTTTGGGTTATATGCACAGCCAAAAAACATTTAATTCTTTTATTCCCCATCATACACCAATCATAAAAATCCGTTCTGATGCATTTATTGAAAAGTCGTTATCATAAACTTTTTTTTGTTATATTTAATTTTTAGTTTATATCTGGGAAAAAAAAACAAAACTTCATGCACTGAAAAAAACCGTTCTAATGCATATATAGAGAGATTGTCATACACTTTCCCAAATAAATGAAGTATTTCTTAAGTAACTGTACAACATAAAACTATGTTGAATATTTTGGTTTTTATATTTTAAACATGCAGATTCGAAAAACTGCATGAAAATACAGTTCTGTGCACAAAAAATACCCCATGAAAAACCTAGCAAAAAAACTCTGCCATATTTCCACATATTTTAGTATATGTTTAATCAGAACATGAAGATTCATTATAAATGTGATAAGATAGATGTTTCAAAGAGGAAAGGGTTAATAAGTGCTAGTCTAATAAAAGAGCATGGTGTCTTTTCTTTTATTCAAGCCTCGTGGCATACTAGTGTTTAATTTGAACATCCACCACGCCTCCCTATTCCTAAGCACAGGTTCTAAGTCCCCACCTCTGATCCGACTGTGGACTTTCTCAATCCCATATACTTTTAATGAGTCCAGTTTTTTACTATGAGTCTCAATAAAATGTCGGGAGAGCTGTGATATGTTTCTATTCATATTAGCATTCTCTATATCAAGAATGTGCTCTCTAATCCTAGTTTTTAACGTGCGTTTTGTGCTACCCACATATTTTAGTCGGCAAGAAGTACATTCCATGATATAAACTACATTTTTGGTGTTGCAGTTTATAAAATCTTTGATGTCAAATAGGTTACTGTCATCAAAATCTCCAAATTTATCACACCTTTTGGTATAGGTACACATCTTGCACTGACTAGCAGCACATTTGAAAAAGCCTCTAGTTTTCAACCCTTTCCTCTTTGAAACATCTATCTTATCACATTTATAATGAATCTTCATGTTCTGATTAAACATATACTAAAATATGTGGAAATATGGCAGAGTTTTTTTGCTAGGTTTTTCATGGGGTATTTTTTGTGCACAGAACTGTATTTTCATGCCGTTTTTCGAATCTGCATGTTTAACCCCTTAATGACCGCCGACACGCCTTTTAACGGCGGTAATTGAGGGTACTAAGGGTGGTTTCACATTAGCGCTTTTTAAGCGCACGCACGGCCGGGGGTAGCTCCGCCCCCGAGCCGGCTCTCTGCCCGGCGTGCCCGCCCCTTGCTTGTAGCGCCGCCTCCTAGCGCACAGCGGCGCCTGCGATTGGCGCACCCTATCTTTAGCATAGGGTGCGCAGATCGTGCGCAGGCCGTGCGCTAGTTGCGCTTTGACCTGTGCTGCGCACTTTTGACGATGCGCCGTGCGCGGCAAAATCCGAAAAGTTTGATTTTGGCGCGCACGGCGCACCGTCAAAAGTGCGCAGTGCAGGTCAAAGCGCAACTAGCGCACGGCCTGCGCACGATCTGCGCACCCTATGCTAAAGATGGGGTGCGCCACTAGGAGGCGGCGCTACAAGCAAGGGGCGGGCACGCCGGGCAGAGAGCCGGCTCGGGGGCGGAGCTACCCCCGGCCGTGCGTGCGCTTAAAAAGCGCTAATGTGAAACCGCCCTAAAACCACAGCGCCGTTAATTCACGGCGCTGTGATTTAAGTGAATAGCGCCCCCCCAGTGTCGGATTTTCTCCGGGGTCTCGGCTGCCAGGGGTAGCCGAGACCCCAGAGAACATGAATCGGTCGGTTTTTACCGACCCCCGCTTTTGCGATCGCCGTTATTAACCCTATAACGGCGACCGCAAAAAAAAGCTGCGATTTTACATTTAATTTCTCTCTCCTCTGATGTGATCGCACATCAGAGGAGAGAGAAATAGGGTCCCCGGTACCCCTCCGTGGCCCTCCGTCCCCTCCCGGTGGTCCCACGTCCCGCCGGCATCCTCCGATGGGCGCCGCCATCTTGAAAATGGCGGGCGCATGCGCAGTGCGCCCGCCGGGAATCTGCCGGCTCCGGCTGGCAGATTCCATTCATTATTTTGATCACTATGATAAACGATCATAGTGATCAAAATAAAAAAAATAGTACATAACCCCCCCATTTATCACTCCCTTATATAGGCCAATATAATGGAATTAAGAAAATATTTTTTTTTTTTTTCAGTTAGGGTTGGGCTAGGGTTAGGGTTAGGGTTGGGCTAGGGCTAGGGTTAGGGCTCGGGTCCCGACTAGGGTTAGGGCGAACTAGAATAAGGGTTGGGATTAGGGTTAGGGGTGTGTTGGGGTTAGGGTTGGAGCAAGAATTGAGGGGTTTCCACTATTTTTGCCAACTTTGGGGGTCTAAAAATTGGGGTCTAAAAAATAACTTTTGTGGAAATAAAAAAAGACTTTTTATTTTCACGGCTCTGCGTTTATAAACTTTTGTGAAGCGATTGGGGGTTCAAAGTGCTCACCACACATCTAGATAAGTTCATTAGGGGGTCTAATTTCCAAAATGGGGTCACTTGTGGGGGGTTTCCACTGTTTAGGCCCATCAGGGGCTCTGCAAGCGCAACATGATGCCCGCAGACCATTCCATCAAAGTCTGCATTCCAAAATGGCACTCCTTCCCTTCCGAGCTCTCCCATGCGCACACAGTGGTTCCCCCCCACATATGGGGTATCGGCGTACTCAGGACAAATCGCATAACAACTGTGCGGGTATGATTTCTCCTGTTACGCTTGTAAAAATAAAAATTTGGGGGCGAAAAGATCTTTTTTGTGGAAAAAAAATGGATTTTTTATTTTTACGGCTCTACGTTATAAACTTCTGTGAAGCCCTTGGGGGTTCAAAGTGCTCACCACACATCTAGATAAGTTCCTTAATGGGTCTAGTTTCCAAAATGGGGTCACTTGTTGGAGGTTTCCACTGTTTAGGCACATTAAGGGCTCTCCGAACGCAACATGGCATCCGATCTCAATTCCAGCCAATTCTGCGTTGAAAAAGTCAAACGGCGCTCCATCCCTTGCGAGCTCTGCCGTGTGCTGAAATAGTGGTTTACCCCCACATATAGGGTATCGGCGTATTCAGGAGAAATTGTACAACAAATTTTGTGGTTGATTTTCTCTTTTAACACTTGTGAAAATAAAAAAAATTGGTTCTGAAGTAAATTTTTTGCAAAAAAAAAGTTAAATAATTTTTTCCTTCCACATTGCTTTAGTTCCTGTGAAGCACTTAAAGGGTTAATAAACTTCTTGAATGTGGTTTTGAGCACATGAGGGGTCTAATGTTTAGAATGGTGCCACTTTTGGTTATTTTCTGTCATGTGCACCCCTCAAAATGACTTTAAATATGATGTGGTCCCTAAAAAAAAAAAAAAAAAAATGGTTTTGGAAATTTTGTTGTAAAAATGAGAAATCGCTGGTCAACTTTTAACCCTTATAACTTCCTAACAAAAAAATTTTGCTTCCAAAATTGTGCTGATGTAAAGTAGACATGTGGGAAATGTTATTTATTAAGAAATTTGTGTGACACATCTCTCTGATTTGAGGGCATAAAAATTTAAAGTTTTAAAATTGCAAAATTTTCGCCATATTTCCATTTTTTTCTTAAATAAACACAAGACTTATCGAAGAAATTTTACCACTAATATGAAGTACAATATGTCACGAAAAAACAGTCTTAGAATCAGCGGGATCCATTAAAGCGTTCCAGAGTTATAACCTCATAAAGGGACAGTGGTCAGAATTGTAAAAATTGGCCTAGTCATTAAGCTGCAAACTGGCTCTGTCGCTAAGGGGTTAAAATATAAAAACCAAAATATTCGACATAGTTTTATGTTGTACAGTTACTTAAGAAATATTTCATTTATTTGGGAAAGTGTATGACAATTATCTTTCTATATAAGCATTAGAACAGTTTTTTTTTCAGTACATTAAGTTTTTTTTGTTTTTTTTTTTTTCCAGATATAAACTAAAAATTAAATAGAACAAAAAAAAGTTTATGAAAACGACTTTTCATTAAATGCATCAGAATGGATTTTTATGATTGGTGTATGATGGGGTAATAAAAGAATTAAATGTTTTTTGGCTGTGCATATAACCAAAAAAATCATATACCCTGAAAAAATTTTTTTTTCAATTTTTTTTTTTTTTTTTTTTCTCCCCCTTCTTTGTATACATGTGTATACTAAAAAATGTTCTGTTGTGCTAAAATTAACATTGCACAAAAAAGAAATAAAAACTTGACATGTAATTGAAAACCGCATGCATTTTGAAAAAAATTGTATCTATGTGAATTTTACTGTTGTGAATGGTTGCAACATTGAGATCTGTTATGTTTTTCTTCTATTTCAGAAGTTTGCTTCATCTTTTCATGGATAATAACAAGAGAATAATGAATAAAAATTATGAAATAAAATACTACTAAAGGCGATAATATTGTATCTTAATGAATCAAATTGTTATATGTAATTGTGATTGTTGGAGAGAAAACTATTTGTTTTAATTAATTATTTAACCGGTGTGTAGACCGGATAGAGTATATAAGATCTACCCATGGACAAAGCTGCGTATCATGATTAAGAGTGCCTAGCAACTCGAAACGCGTAGATCGATCGCATGCCTTGTAACTCATGCTGGCTTTTAAACCTCATTTCTATTGAGTGAATAAAGAATATTTTTCACTACATCGTGGAGCTGGACAAAGTTTTTTCTCATTGCCAGGGACTGTACAAACCCTGGCAAAAAATTATGGAATCACTGGCCTTGAGGATGTTCATTCAGTTTAATTTTGTAGAAAAAAAACAGATCAGACATGGCACAAAACTAATGGCAACTTTCTGGCTTTAAGAAACACTAAAAGAAATCAAGAACAAAAAATGTAGTCTGTAATGGTTACTTTTTTTAAACCAAGCATAGGGAAAAAATCATGGAATCCACTCAATTCTGAAATAAAAAAATATGGAATCATGGAAAACAATCCAACAAAAAACACTCCAACACATCACTAGTATTTTGTTGCACTACCTCTGGCTTTTATAACAGCTTGCAGTCTCTAAGGCATGGACTTAATGAATGTCAAACAGTACTCTTCATCAATCTGGCTCCAACTTTCTCTGATTGCTGTTGCCAGATCAGCTTTGCAGGTTGGAGCCTTGTCATGGACCATTTTCTTCAACTTCCACCAAAGATTTTCTATTGGATTGAGAGCTGGACTATTTGCAGGCCATGACTTTGACCTTGTGTCTTTTTCAAGGAATGTTTGCACAGTTCCTGCTCTATGGCAGGATGCATTATCTTGAAAAATAATTTCATCATCCCCAAACATCCTTTCAATTGATGGGATGATAAGCAAAGTGTCCAAAATATCAACATAAACTTGTGCATTTATTGATGTAATGACAGCCATCTCCCCATTGCCTTTACCTGACATGCAACCCCAAACAAAAGTTCCAGCATCACCTTGCAGAATGCAGATTTGTGATTCATCACTGAATATGACTTTCATCCACAGTCCACGATTGCTTTTCCTTAGCCCATTGTAACCTTGTTTTTTTTTCTGTTAAGGTGTTAATGATGGCTTTTGTTTAGCTTTTCTGTATGGAAATCCCATTTCCTTTAGGCGGTTTCTTAGTTTGGTCAGACATTGACGCCAGTTTCCTCCCATTCGTTTCTCATTTATTTTGTGAATTTCCTGTTTTGGAGACCTATTGCTTTAACCCCTTAACGACCAAGCCATTTTATAGGTAAAAGACCAGGCCTTAATTGTGAAATCAGACCACTGTCATTTATGTGCTTATAACTCTACAACACTTTAACGGATCCTGCCGATTCTGAGACTGTCTTTTTTTTTTTCGTGACATGTTAGTGCACCCTTCAAGGTGTTCAAAAAACAAATTCAAGAAGTGTATTAGCCTTTTAGGTACTTCACAAGAATTGAAGCAATGTGGAAGGAAAAAAATGAACATTTAAATCTTTTTTCCCCCAAAATTTATCTTTGGACACCGTTTTTTTTTCTTACTTTTTTTGTCAAGGGTTTCAGGACAAAATAAATCACAATATTGGTTGTGCAATTTCTCCTGAGTACACAGATACCCCATGTGTGTAGAGCAGTGCTCAGAAGGGAAGGAGCATCGTTTGAGATTTTGAATGTCAAATTGGCTGGAATCGAGAGCGGATGCCATTTTGCGTTTGGAGAGCCCCTGATGTACCTAAACAGTGGAAACCCCCCACAAATGACACCAGTTTGGAAACTAGACCCCCCCCCAAGGAACTTATCTAGATGTGTGGTGAGCACTTTGAACCCCCAATGGCTTCACAGAAGTTTATAATGCCCGGGCATGAAAATAAAAAAAATCGTATTTTTTCCACAAACATGATCTTTTAGTCACCAATTTTTTTTTTTTTTTTTATTTTCCCAAGGGTACCAGGAGAAATTGGACCCCAAAAGTTGTCCAATTTGTACTGAGTATACTGACATCCCATATGTGGGAGAAAACTACTGTATGGGCACACGTCGGGGCTCGGAAGGGAAGTAGTGACGTTTTGGAATGCAGACTTTGATGGAATGGTCTGCGGGTGTCATGTTGCCTTTGGAGAGCCCCTTATGTACCTAAACAGTGGAAACCCCCCACAAGTGACCCCATTTTGGAAACTAGACCCCCTAAGGAACTTATCTAGATGTGTGGTGAGCACTTTGAACCCCCAAGTGCTTCACAGAAGTTTATAACGCCCGGGCGTGAAAATAAAAAAATCATATTTTTCCACAAAAATGATATTTTTGCCCCCAATTGTTTATTTTCCTAAGGGTAACAGGAGAAATTGGACCCCAAAAGTTGTTTTGCAATTTGTCTTGAGTAGGCTGATACCCCATATGTGGGGGTAAAACACTGTTTGGGCGCTTGGCAGAGCTTGGAAGGGAAGGAGCACCATTTGACTTTTTCAACTCCGAATTGGCTGGAATTGAGATCAGATGCCATGTTGCATTTGGAGAGCACCGGATGTGCCCAAACAGTGGAAACCCCCCAATTCTAACCCTAGCCCTGGCCCTAACCCTAGCCCTGGCCCTAACGGGAAAATGGAAATAAATACATTTTCTTTTAATTTTATTATTTTTCCCTAACTAAGGGGGTGAAAATGGGGGGCTTGATTTACTATTTATGGTGGGTTTTTGTTTGGCAGCTGTCACATGCTAAAAGACGCTTTTTATTGTAAAAATAGTTTTTGCATCACCACATATTGAGAGCTATAATTTTTCTGTATTTTGACCCACCGAGTCATGTGAGGTCTTATTTTTTGCGTGACGAGTTGACGTTTTTATCGGTGCCATTTTCGGGCACGTGACATTTTTTGATCGCTTTTTATTCCAATTTTTGGGACGCAGAATGAACAAAAAACAGGGTTTCATGAATTTCTTTTGGGGGGGTGCGTTTACACCGTTCCGCGTGCGATAAAATTGATAAAGCGGCTTTATTCTTCGGGTCAGTACGGTTACAGCGATACCTCATTTAGGTCGTTTTTTTGTTTTGTCGGTTTTATGCAATGAAAATAATTTTATATAAAAAAAATATTTTTCATCGCTTTATTCTGCGATATATAACTTTTTTATATTTTCGCTGATGTTGTATGGCAGCTCGTTTTTTGCGGGACAAGATGACGTTTTCAGCGGTACCATGGACATTTATATGCTTCTTTTTGATCGCGTGTTATAGCAGTTTTTGTTTGGCGGTATGATAATAAATCTTTTTTTTTTTTTTGCTTCGTTTTTTATTTTTTTTAAGGGGGTTCGCTAAAGGGTTTAACTGATGGGACAGTTTTATAGGGCAGGTCGTTACGGACGCGGCGATACCTAATATGTGTACTTTTTATTGTTTTTTTTTTTTTCCAAAAAATGAATTTATTGGGGGAATTTTTGTTTTTTCTTTCTAATTTATTTGGCGATTTTTTTTTATTTTTTTTAAACTTTATTACATTGTCCCAGGTGGGACATCACTGTCCTGTGACAGATCGCTGATCTGTCACATCACAGATCACTGTGACAGATCAGCGGTCTGTCACAGGCAGTGCAGCAGGCTTCTTCGTGCCTGCGCTGTGCAGGCACTGAGGAAGCCGGATCCCTGCAGGCCCCCGAAGGTCCCCGTCGCCATCTTGGATTCGGGGACCTGCAGGGAAGGAGCCCCCCGCAGCAGCGCTACACATTGCGCTGCTGTGGGGGGCTCAGGGAAGCACTGAGGGAGCCCCCTCCCTGCCGATACTTCCCTTTAACCCCTGGTACACCGCGAACCTGTTTGATCGCGGTGTGCAAGGGGTTAACGTGTCGGGGGCGGTCCGTGACCGCCCCTGACACCCGGCACAGTGTGTCAGCTGTGATAATCCTCCGGTTCTCCGGTGGGCCATTCCGACCCTGTATGTGCACACAATGTCTTTTACAAGCAGAGCTACCTGATGAAATTTGCAAACAGAAGGTGCTTTCTGAAAACGCTGGTTGTGTCTTTCTTTAAGCATCTTTTGTGTCATCTTTTCAGTTGCCTCTTGTTGCAGCTTTGGCACTGACATTTTTATTTGCCTTGTATGTAGAAAATAATGAGCGAATCCCAAGCGGAAGCCTCTTGAATAATTGTCAGTCCGCTTCTTTTAACAGTTTAATGTCTTTATAAACGTGATACAGTTAAAAGAAGCTCAAAAGACTAGAACCCTGAACAAATAGCACAGCAAGTCTTTTTTTTACAGTGCAATACACTAAGGAACTAGACAAGAGAGTATCTCATATGGAAATTAAAATGGGAGACTTTGCCAAATCACACAACAAGCTGATAGATGCACATAATGAACTCTCAGATGAATTGGAAGTCATTCAAACTAAACTTGTGGATGTAGAGGATGGCTCTTGGCGAAACAAGGTAAAATTGCGAGGGATACCAGAATGTTCCTCCTCAAGAACTGAGGGGATTCCTTCAAGGTTTGATTAAAGCAGCTATCCCTAACTGCTCCCCATTAGACACAATCATTGACAGAATCCATAGGGTACAACGCCCCAAAAATATACCTGAACCAATGCCCAGAGATGTCTTTGCTCGTATCCATTTCTTTCATATAAAAGAAGACCTACTACTCTTTTCTAGAAAAAGGGAGAACTCCCACACACTTATCAACAAATTAAAATATTCGTGGATGTATCGGCAGTGACTCACATTTTCTGCAGATTATTGAATCCTATCACTTTCACTCTGAGAGAAAAGAAAGTGACATATAGATGGGGTTTCCAACTGAAGCTTCTCATACATTACAGAGGAGAGTGGGACACGGTTACCTCCTTGGAAGAGGGAGAAAACCTCATGCGTAACTGTAACCTTACACTAATAGAACCCACTTGCCCTCACAGAACCCACACACAATTCGAGGAAGCTGGCTGTCAACTTTCTTCAACTAAAAACAAGTCTGTGCTGAATGATAGAATTTTCTTCGTCTGGGTAGAGAGGGAATCGTGTAGCCTTTTCGGCCAATCGGGCAGAACTTTTCCCCCTTCTTCTGGGATACTGACTAGTCAGTCGCACAGAATAAGTAGATCCAGTGTCGGACTGAGGTGCCAAGGGCCCACTAGTAACATTGACTTTGGGGGCCCACTTTTTGCCTGCAAGCAAATATTACATGACCCTGGTTCCCAAATATACCTATACCTCTATATAATAAACTGGATACTTTAGTTAATGAATGAGATGCTGCTTTTTTTTCTGTACAAAGTGAATTAGGACTATTACTGCCCATACAGTAAGGTTGGGGGTCCAGATTTGCACAAGGGCCCACCGGGGGATTGCCCTGTTACCCTATGTGCCAGTCCAAGCCTGAGTAGATCTTTTAGTTGGTCTGCTAATTGTTTATGTTGGTCAAATTAATGTTTTGTATATTTATGTTCTCTTTTACATACAGGATAATTCTGAAAGCTTGGTGGATTTGGTAACGATGGAGTTGATGTTGCACATCTGTATATTATTATTATTATTTATTATTATAGCGCCATTTATTCCATGGCGCTTTACATGTGAGGAGGGGTATACATAATACATACAAGTACAGTAATCTTAAACAATACAAGTCACGACTGGTACAGGATGCGAGAGGACCCTGCCCGCGAGGGCTCACAATCTACAACGGGATGGGTGAGGATACAGTAGGCGAGGGTAGAGCTGGTCGTGCAGCGGTTTGTTGGATCGGTGGTTACTGCAAGTTGTAGGCTTGTCGGAAGAGGTAGGTCTTCAAGTTCTTTTTGAAGGTTTCCATGGTAGGCGAGAGTCTGATATGTTGTGGTAGAGAGTTCCAGAGTAGAGGGGATGCGCGGGAGAAATCTTGTATGCGATTGTGGGAAGAGGAGATAAGAGGGGAGTACAGAAGGAGATCTTGTGAGGATCGGAGGTTTCGTGCAGGTAAGTACCAGGAGACTAGGTCACAGATGTACGGAGGACTCAGGTTGTGGATGGCTTTGTATGTCATGGTTAGGGTTTTGAACTGGATTCTTTGGGTAATGGGGAGAGGCCGGGGAATAGCGGGGGGACAGGTGGATTAGTCGGGCAGCAGAGTTAAGAATAGATTGGAGGGGTGCGAGAGTGTTAGAGGGGAGGCCACAGAGCAGGAGGTTGCAGTTTTTGGAGATTCTTGGTTGAGGAATGTACGGATCCATGAAATATTTTTGAGTTGAAGTCGGCAGGAAACGGAAAGGGCTTGGATATGTGGTTTGAAAGAGAGATCAGTGTCAAAGATAACCCCGAGTCAGCAAGCTTGTGGGACTGGAGAGAGTGGGCAGCCGTTTAATGGATAGGTCCGTTGGGGGGTGGGGGGGGGTCACGTGAGATGGGCGAAAGATGATTAATTCTGTTTTGTCCATATTAAGTTTTAGAAATCTAGCGGAGAAGAAGGATGAAATGGCACAGACATTGAGGGATTTTGTTTAGTAGGGAGGTGATATCTGGTCCAGAGATGTAGATCTGTGTGTCATCAACATAGAATCTCATGGCTTTCAGTATCATCTCTATGAGCTGTCCGAGGCCGAAGGTGTAAACTGAGAAGAGCAGGGTCCCTAGGACTGAACCTTGCGGGACTCCGACGGATAGGTGGTGCGGTGAGGAGGTGGTGTGCGAGTGGGAGACGCTGAATGTCCGGTCTGCTAGATATGACGCAATCCAAGATGGGGCCAAGTCTGTGATACCAAGAGATGAGAGGGTCTGTAGTAATAGGGAATGGTCCACTGTGTCAAAGGCAGAGGACAGGTCCAGGAGGAGGAGGACAGAGTAGTGTCGCTTGGCCTTGGCGGCTAGTAGGTCATTGGTGACCTTAGTTAGGGCAGTTTCAGTGGAGTGGTGTGGCCGGAAGCCAGATTGCAAGTGGTCAAGGAGGGAGCAAGAAGAGAGGTGGGAGGATAGTTCAAGATGGACGTGTTCTTCCAGTAGTTTTGAGGCATAGGGGAGAAGTGATATAGGGCGATAGCTAGATACAGAGGATGGGTCAAGAGAGGGCTTTTTGAGGATAGGTGTGATTGAGGCATGTTTAAAGCTTGAGGGGAAAACACCAGTTAGTGATAGGTTGAAGAGATGGGTTAGGGTTGGGATGAAGACTGTGGTGAGGTTTGGGATGAAGTGAGATGGCATCGGGTCAAGTGCACAGGTAGTGAGATGTGATCTTGAGTAGAGTGGAGAGTCAATCTTCTGTAATGGTGGAGAAGTTGGTTTTGGGGGAGGAGGGCAGGGCAGGTAGGAGGAAGGGCACTGGGGGTTGTTGACCAAAACTGTCTCTGATGTTATCAATCTTCTCCTTGAAAAATGAGGCAAAGTCTTCAGCTGAGATGAGTGGAGAGGGAGGAAGTGCTGGGGGGGCGGAGGAGAGAATTGATGGTGTTGAATAACTGCTTAGGGTTGTGAGACAGGATATGAGAGATGAGAAGTAGGTTTGTTTTGCTGCAGCGAATGTGGCCTTGAAAGTAGTGAGGGACTGTTTGAATGTGATGAAGTCCTCATTGGAGTGGGATTTTTTCCAACTCCGCTCAGCAGCCCTGGAAGCCCGCCTCAGTTCTTTGGTCAGACTGGTGTGCCAGGGCTGTCTGTTGATTTTGCGAGCTTTGGTATGTTTGAGAGGGGCAACTGATTCCAAAGCTACAGCTATTGTGGTGTTATATAGAGCGGCATCCGCATTGTGTAGGGAACTTTGTCTGAATCTCTCCTCCCTCTTACAGACATGTGAGTGTAGATCGAGGTGTTGAAGAAGGTGGTGGCTGACCCTGGAGCGGCAGTATCTGACAGCTAGTTGGAGGGGGAGTAGATGCGCACAGAGTGCACCTCGAAGGAAGGGAGGGCAACAGGGCGGCAGTGGGATTGGGGTCAAGGAGCAGTTATCTGACAGGAGAAAACCAACTCCTCCACCATGCTTGCAGCTGGGGGCGAGGGGGTGTGGGAAAGGTGGAATCCACCATATGAGAGTGCAGCAGGAGAGGCTCTGTCAGAGGAGGTGAGCCAGGTTTCGGTGATGGCGAGGAAGGAAAGTTTGCTGGTAATAAAATGATGATGAAAGAAAGTTTGTTGCACACAGAGCGAGCATTCCACAGAGCTCCTGTTAGTGGGACTGGGGAAGCTGGGGCTGGGCGAATGTGTATAAGGTTGGAGTGGTTACGGGAAGTTGTGATTGGGTGTGGATGGGAGGTAGAAATGACTGTGGGAATGTGGTGATGAGGATCAGGATTTGGAGAGATATCGCCAGCAGTGAGGGGGAGCAGAGAGGGTATGAGAGGGCTGTCTGTGTTTGGAGACAGAGGATTGTATGTTGAGGAACAGATCTGAGGAAGAGGCGAGATGGATTGGAAGGATTGAAGAAGAGATGAACAGTTCCTTGCTTGGTGTAGGGATTAGTGGGGTTATCAGAAAGTGAAGGATTATAGGGGTTAGAGTGGAAACAAACAAAAACATTGTTTACAGTGACTCTTTCCAGTTACCTTCTGTTCCCTTCTGGTTCAATTCTGGATTAATTAATATTTTCATATGGATGGTCACAGATTTTATCAGGCTTCAGCATTTTCCTAAGTATAAAAAAGGTGATTAAGATAAGACCATTAACATTAATTGAACATAACAGTCCACAGAAAAGATCTTTTATGTGGAAGGTCGTGGTTTCCTCTAAATGCGATATCTTTTGTGCCCAGGAAACTCCTATTATCCATAAAGATGCTGGCAGATTGCGACACCCCCTTTATCCACATGTGTTACAAGACAATTATAAGAAAAAACAGGTGTAATGCTAGCTATCAGAAACTCTGTGGCTTTCTCTCCAATATGCTTGGATTCTCTCACAAGGGAGATACATAATTCAAGTACCGTTTATACTCGCGAATAAGCCGAGATTTTCAGCCCATTTTTTTTGGGCTGAAAGTCCCCCTCTCTGCTTATACGCAAGTCATTTACGCCTGTCACGATCCATGCGGGATCATGTCAGATGAGCACTGGTAACCTTTTTTTTTTTCTTCCTCTCTCTAAGCTTTGTGCTTAGAGATAGTTTTGCCCCCGGTGGCCAGTATGGTCATTGCACTGGTGTGCTTAGAGATAGTTTTGCCCCCGGTGGTGGTTAGTGTAATTGCATGGGAATCACTAACCGGTGTGTTTACTCAATAAAGGTGTGTCAGTTGTGCTCACTCACATTGGTGATATTATTGTTGGTCTTTTCCAACCATCCTGGGTGAAGGAGGGAGCTGGAGGAGAGACCAGGGTAGCTCGTCCAGAGTCCTGGAGTGGCAGATATGGTGTCAGCGAGGAGTTCGTGTAAAGCATGGTGGAGTGGCAGCAATGGTGTCAGTGAAGAATTCTTGCAAAGCTTGGTGGAGTGGCAGCTATGGTGTAGAGCTGCACTCAGGTGCTGGACTCGGTTGCTGGACACTGTTGCTGGACAGCTGTACTCAGGTGCTGGATTCTGTTGCTCCAAGGCGGCTCTCGGGTGCTGGACACGGTGGGAGGAAGATGCACTCAGGTGTTGGACTCTGTTGCCAGGAGCAAGTGCATCAGAGCAAAGCTAAGTGTTTCCCTGTTAGTCACTTTTCCTCATGTTGGTGTTAGTACAGCAGTGGGGCCAGTGCCTGCACCACCCAGCTCCCTAGTAAGGAATAGGTGTAGGGTTTGCTAGGGTGACAGGTTCCTGATCGGCGACAGGTGAGGAGCCTGTATAGGGCACGTTAGGAGTGTTAGGGACACTGACTCAGGGGAGTGCAGAAGGTCTCCACGTCCCCCGTTCCCTATCGGCTGGCCCACCGTTGAAAATGTTTCCTTATCCCCTTTGTCTTGTATTAGTTACCGGCCTGCGGGCCGCGTCACACTGGACAATTACACAGGCCGTGTCCTGTTGTATTAGTTACCGGCCTGCTGGCCGTGTCACACAGGACGGTGCACGTGACAACGCCAGGGTGTCGGTGGGGGAGCACGGGTGTCAGGTCATGCTGACCCCCCTGATGCGTCTCTGCAGCCCCCATGCTTGTTTCACGGTCTCAGGCTCCTTCCTTCAGCGGTCACGTGGTACCGCTCATTAAAGTCATGAATATGCGCTGCCGGAAACCGTGAGAGAAGCGCGGCTGCAGAGACTGCGTCAGGAGGGGTAAGTATATGCGATATTCACCTGTCTCTGGTCCATCGCTGCTCACCCCTGTCTGCTGCGTCCTTTGTCAGTGATGCTCAGACAGATGAGGGTGCGATGACGTGGTTAGTGCGTGCCCTCTGCTGAACGTCACTGCAGAGGACCTGGAAGACAGCGGCGATGCACCCGGGACAGGTGAATATCGCAGGTGTCTGGTTCTGAGCCAGCGTCGACCATGGCAACTGGCTCCCATAGCGCGCCAGTGTCTCCGCCTGCTCAGGACCCAGCACCTGTCCCTCAGCGATGGAGAGGTGAGTATGCCATTCTTTTTTTTAATTTGCAGCAGCAGCATATGGGGTATAATCTATGGATTATCTTACGGGGGCATAATGTGTGGGGTATAATCTATGGAGCATCTTATGGGGGTATAATCTATGGAGCATCTTATGGGGGTATAATCTATGGAGCATCTTATGGGTCAGCATATGGGGCATACTCATGATATCCAATCCTAAGGAAGCCATTTCCTCTATAATGGATGCCTTTAATGATTTTGGAGCAGTTTCGGGATTTCGTATAAACTTTAATAAAACTCATGCTTTAGCTATTTTTAAAATTGCTCAGAAACGGTGGCCGTTCCCTTTCAGTGGAGGAGAAATTCTTTACCTTATCTTGGCGTTGACCTACCATCAAATCCTCATGATATCTATAAATTAAATGTTCAGCCTCTTATTTCTGTAGTTATACAAGAAATTCAATCCTGGAAATCCCTTAAATTATCCTTTGCAGGTAAAGCCCATCTAATTAAAATGATCTCTTTCCCTAAAATACTCTTTCTTTTACAGACGCTCCCGGTTCTACTTTCTAAAGCTGATAGGCTACTGCCACAAGCCTTCTGCCAATTTATTTGGGGCTCAGAAGGGGGCTCTAGAATTAGTGTTTTTAAGCTACAGCAAACCAAATCTTTGGGTGGACTTAATCTCCCAAATTTACGCCTCTACAGTATAGCGGCTGCTTTTCGCCATTCCCTTGATTGGATACATGCCTTTAATCGCTTCACTAATACCCCAATAGATGAGGCCATGTGTAGACCCTTCAGCCTCCCAGCATTGCTTCACCTACGAAATGCTGAAATTCCAGTGGAGGTTAGAGATAATCCTCTATTGTGGTCGGTAATCTTGGGATGGCGTCAAGCTAGACGAGTTAGCGGTCTTGACACCCACATCTCAATGTTTCTTCCCTTTCAAGGTAACCCCTCTTTTCTACAAGGCAAGTCACCTCCCATTTACAAGGTGCTTGGAAACAATGGGTCTAGACTGGTCCGAGATACGTTAACAAATAATCAATGCCTTCTTACCTTAGAGCAGTGGTCCCCAACCTTTTTTGCAGCAGGGACTGGTTTCAAGCAAGACCATTCTTCCATGGCCCGGCAGGGCGGGGATGGAGGTGTGGCAGGGGCGGGGCTTTGGTCATAAGGGGGCGAGGCTATGGACGCAGTTGTAGTGTAGCAGTGCATACTTATAATTAAATAACATTTATAATGTGACTCAACTCACCATAGGTTTTGAATGAGTGCTCCATCACTCCCCTCTCCCCATCACTCCCCTCTCCCCATCACTCCCCTCTCCCCATCACTCCCCTCTCCCCATCACTCCCCTCTCCCCATCACTCCCCTCTCCCCATCACTCCCCTCACCCCATCACTCCCCTCTCCCCATCACTGCCTTCACCCCATCACTGCCTTCACCCCATCACTGCCTTCACCCCATCACTGCCTTCACCCCATCACTGCCTTCACCCCATCACTGCCGTCTCTCCATCACTGCCGTCTCTCCATCACTGCCGTCTCTCCATCACTGCCGTCTCTCCATCACTGCCGTCTCTCCATCACTGCCGTCTCTCCATCACTGCCGTCTCTCCATCACTGCCGTCTCTCCATCACTGCCGTCTCCCCATCCTTCACACACGGCCAGGCTACACACACACACCACCTCTCTCCTGTCGCAGCATCGCCCGCGCTTCCTCGCTCTGACACAGCAGCGGCCGCGCTCTCCTCTCTGTGTCAGTCAGAGACAGGAAGCGCGGGCGACGGGCAGGAAGCAGGACGGGTCTTTGCAGCTCCGCTCCTGCCATTCCCTCTTGCAGGCAGCGGAGCTGCTTGGATCGCTCCCTGGCCGCCGCTAAGAACTGCTGCGCGCCGCCCCAGCCCCCGCTACGCCACTGACCGCCCCTGGCTCCCCTTGTGTCCGCGGACCGGCAAGGGCACTGCAGCGACCCGGTGGTTGGGGACCCCTGCCTTAGAGGACGTGATTTTCAAATACCCAATCCTTACAGAAGACAATTTTACGATCTCTCCAATTAGACATTACGTAAGCTCAATATTGCGAAACATACCGGATGATGCTAGAACACACCCTCTAAATTTAATATCCATTAAAGCCCAAATGGGAACTTATTCTATGAGTCTTCTATATAAATCATTAAAGCCTTCTATACATTGGTCAGACTCTTCACCAGGCCCTGGAAAATGGGTTGCTCAATTAACAAACTGTCGGGTAAATGACCTTTTGAAAGCCACTCTGCATATTAACTTTATATTACCATATGACAGTTACATAACCATGTCTCTTATGATATTTTATAGAGCATATATCTCCACGGAGGTCAAGTAAAAATGTCCCCCTCAGGGGACTATCCCTTCCCTAAATGCTTACACTCTCCAGCTGATATTTTCCATTGCCTTTGGGACTGCCCAAAAATGAGGTGTGGGATACACTTCTGCAACATCTCATCAACACCTTTGACATATCTATCTCTCTCTCTCCTCAGAGTGGGCCATATTTAATATTCTCGCACAGGACCAGTTGGTGAGGCTTTCTGTCCAGCAGCGCCGCATCTTGTTCATATGGGCGGCAGCCACACGTAAAAGCATTCTCCATTTGTGGACGCAGGATGCAACACCTTCTTTAAGCCTAATTACTACAAAAGTAACATATCACTTCTAAATAGATTGGATAGAGGCCTTACTTAAGAAAAAGACACTGAACGTTTTTTTTTCCACATGGTCCTCTTTTATCTATACTCAGACATCTTCCACACGCCAGGCGATACATAGTTGTTTCCAGCTCACCAACTGGTATATGAGAGACACACAAGCCAAAAAGAAACGATCACTAAGTCCAAAGTTAATATGAAAAATTCATAAAAAAATCCTTTATTATATGAAAGCATACAGGTGAGGCTAAAACACCATATTGTGAAAACAGCAAGAAAAACTACCGACGCTGACACATCACACTGAAAACTCATCCATATAATACATTATAGAAAATATGACCTAGCATAAATAGTCTCCCCTGCGTCTATCTCTGCATCAAATACCATAGTGTTAACCAAGATCACTATCTAAATCGTGTGCCATAATATTAATCAAAGTGAGCATCCTCTAGCACATTGATTGTGTACCTGCACCAGAGGGCACTCACAGCGATAGCAAGTAAATAATAAAGAGACAATCATTCCTAATTAAATGAACCGCAGCAGGAGGCAAGAGACAACAGCGTTCAGTGTCCAAGCATCACCCCGACGCGCGTTTCGGAGCGCTTGCTCCTTCCTCAGGGGGGCGTGGTTAAGGAACACAATGTGCACATCTATATAGCGCGCCTACCGGAAGTTCCATGAACGCGGCAGCTGCTGGTCCATTCTAGACCGTGCCTCCCATCCAATGAGCGCCGGAAACATGCGGCCCCACATGATCAGACGTCATTAGGATATGGAGAGCACCATCAGAGTGACTCACAGCGCGCGTGCGCAGAACAAGAATTATACTCGGCGCCATATTAAAAGAGGGCAAGTGTGTGGGAAAACACATAAAAGATGTAACAGCATAGAAAATTAGTAGCTCCATGTATAAATACAAAGAGGCACATAATTATAACGCTAGCCAACATAAAAATCAACATTGACTTTACAACATTGAAGGGACAAATGACAAAAAAATATAACACATAAATAGATGAAATGATCAGGCTACGTGACCAAACAGAATTAGCACCTAAAGAGGTGGAATGAGCGTACTAGATGGCGAAATACAATATCAGACAGTATATATGTACAAAAACGCATCTATCCATATCTCTCTCGCTAGTCAAAACTACGGCACACGATATTATGTCTATCTATATATAATATTCCACCCAAAAAGGTTTGACTACAGCATAGTAAAATATCCATCATAAACAATATAAATATTCATATACATATATAACTAATGATGATGTACCCGAAAGTGCATATATTGCAAAATACAATATATAACGTATAAAGAGATACGAAACAGCCAAAATGACTGTATATTGCACATAAAACAATGTAAACACTGTCCAGCAAATATAGGCCTCTATCACTGTTCAGGGACATCCACGTAGTTTCACAGTAGCTGTCATTTTGCAAGATGTTAAACCTCCATGAAATGCACAAGTGATAACACAAAAATAAGTAGACTCCAAAGACCACCTAAAAAATCAACATAAAATAAGTATTAAAAACAAAGCTATTAACACAGATGGAACCTAACTCAAATACCGCCATCTAGGTCATAAAAAGGGAGCAAAGCTATTATATTCGTTAAGCCCATGGGGATGAAGTGTATTAAGAGTCCAAATCCAGCGGGATTCTAGCTGGGCCAACTTCTGCGACGTTCTACCCCCTCGCAGAGTGGCCTCAATACAATCAATGCCCCTCACACGAAGAAGGGAGGCATCGCAAGAGTGACACAGCCAAAAATGCCACGGTATAGTTTTTAGGGAGGATGCCTCCTTGTGGTCGACTGCTGCCAAAATGCCAAGAACATGTTCTCTCACGCGAACCTTAAAGGGACGCGTGGTCAAACCAACATAAATAAGTCCACAAGGACATGTTGCAAAATAAATGACATTACGAGTATTACATGTAATACTTTTCCTTATGTCATAGGTACTTGATCTATCTGCATTGTAAAAGGTATTACACCTTTCTATATTAGGACAAGCTACACATCGACTACAAGGAGTACAACCTCGCCTACAACCTGTTCCACTATCCAAAAACGTTGGTTTAGAACTACCCAAATGATGACTTCTAACCAGATAATCGCATAGATTCTTAGTGCGTCTGGTAGAGATAGCTGGTCTTTCAGGAATATATTTCAAAAGAATTGGATCAGCCCTAAATATGGGCCACGATTGATAAGAACATCCCTTACTCGAGCCAATTGGGCATGGTAATCAGTGACAAACCTTACTTTGTCATCAGTTAGTCGCACCTCCGATTTATATAATAGATCATATGCCGCAGAGAATGTTTAGCGCGATTATAGGCACGTTTCACCATGCGACGGCTATAGCCACGTTCGTAAAACCTCTTTTTCAGATCCTCTACTTGAAGTTCAAAATCCAAATTAGTTGCATATATTCTGCGAAGACGCAGAAACTGTCCTGTGGGCACGGACTGAATCACGTGTCTCGGGTGTGCAGAAGAGGCATGTAACAGAGTATTTGTTGAAGTAGATTTCCTGAAAATATCTGTTTGTAATACATCCTTATCATCCCGTCTGAGTGTGACGTCCAAAAACTCGACCTTATTAACATCAAAATAGTAGGTAATGCGGATATTCAAATTATTAGTATTCAGAGATTGCATAAAATCCTCAAGTAGAGTAATTGACCCCTGCCAGATCATGAAAATGTCGTCGATGTACCGCGCCCAGAGGAGGACGCGGTCCATCGACGAACCACGATCTGGCAGGGAGAGAGCAGCTTGCCGGTAATATCCCTGTTAGATTGGATCGAAATTGTGTTACAAATTTATGGAGTTTGCCTGGGGGAGAGGATGGGGGGTTATAGTTGAAAAAATGTCGTCTAATGTTAATAATATTGCATAAATGTTCTTCTGTTATGTTATTGGACATTATATGTATACTTTGTATTACACTCAATAAAGACGGTTAAAAAAAAAAAGAAAGGGGAAAGACCGCTGCATGACCAGCTCTATCCTCGCCTACTATATTCTCACCCATCCCTTGTAGATTGTGAGCCTTCGCGGGCAGGGTCCTCTCTCCTCCTGTACCAGTTATGACTTGTATTGTTTAACATTATTGTACTTGTTTTTATTATGTATACCCCTCCTTACATGTAAAGCACCATGAAATAAATGGCGCTATAACAATAAATAATAATAAAGAAAGAACAGAGAGAAAAGGGAAAGAAAGAAAGAAAGAGAACAGAGAAAAAGAATACAGAGAGAAAGAAAGAGGGGACAGAAAATAGAAAGAGGTGAAAGAAAGGGGTAGACACTTTGGCACAGAAATGGAACATGGGTCTCGCTTATGCCTTTCCACCACTTGCTCTTATACCAAGAGTCTGAAGGAAGATCCAAGAAAGCAGAACATCAGTAATCTTGATTGTCCCTTAATGGCCCAAAAGGAGCTGTTTCTCCCTACTAAGTTGGATGGCGCTGGAAGATCCAATTCTACTACCAGCAAGACTGGACCTACTAACCCAGGGACCTCTAGTACATCAGAGACCAAAAATTGTTATTATTATTTATTTATATGGCACCATTGATTCCATGGTGCTGTACATAAGAAGGGGTTACATACAAATTACAGATTTCACTTACAGTAAACAAACTTACAATGACAGACTGATACAGAGGGGAGAGGACCCTGCCCTTTCGGGCTTACATGCTACAGGATGGTGGGGAAGGAGACAGTAGGTTGGCGGGTTGCAGCAGTTCTGGTGTTGATTGAGGTTATATTTCCAGTAGTGGTGAGGAGGTAGCGGAGTCATTGCAGGCTGTAGGCTTTCTTGAAGAGGTGGGTTTTCAGGTTCCGTCTGAAGGATCCGAATGTGGTTGATAGTCGGACATGTTGGGGCAAAGAATTCCAGAGTATGGGGGGTATTCGGGAGAAGTCTTGGAGGCGGTTGGGTGAGGAGCGAATAAGTGTGTAGGAGAGAAGGAGGTCTTGGGATGACTGTAGACTACGTGAGGGAAGGTATCAGGAGATTAGTTCAGAGACATATGGAGGAGACAGGTTATAGATGGCCTTGTAGGTCAGTATTAGTAATTTGAACTGGATACGCTGAGGGAATGGAAGCCAGTGAAGAGATTTGCAGAGGGGAGAAGCGGAGGAGTAGCGAGGAGAGAGATGAATTAGTCGGGCAGCAGAGTTAAGGATGGACTGGAGAGGGGCGAGGGTGTTAGCAGGGAGACCACAGAAAAGGATGTTGCAGTAGTCAAGGTGGGAGATGATGAGGGCAGGCACAAGCATTTTAGTAGATTGAAGGTTGAGCAAAGGACGGATTCTGGAAATATTTTTGAGCTGGAGGCGACAGGAGGTAGAAAGAGCTTGGATGTGTGGTTTGAAGGACAGGGCAGAATCAAGGGTTACTCCGAGGCAGCGGACTTCCGGTACTGGGGAAAGCATGATGTCATTAATTGTGCTAGATAGGTCAGGTAAGGAAGATCTGTGAGATGGAGGAAAGATGATGAGTTCAGATTTGTCCACAGTGAGCTTGAGGAAGCGAGAGGAGAAGGAGGATATGGCTGATAGACACTCCGGGATTCTGGACAGCAAAGAGGTGATGTCTGGGCCAGAGAGGTAGATCTGAGTGTCATCAGCATAAAGGTGATACTGGAATCCATGGGACTTTGAGTTGACCCAGGCCAAGGGTATAAATTGAGAAGAGTAGGGGTCCTAGAACAGAGCCTTGGGGGACTCCAACAGAGAGAGGGTGGGATGAGGAGGTAGTGTGTGAGTGGGAGACGCTGAATGTGCAGTTTAAAAGGTATGAGAAGATCCAGGATAGGGTGAGGTCTTTGATGCCAAAGGAGGAGAGGATCTGTAGTAGGAGGCAGTGGTCAACTGTGTTGAATGCAGAGGACAGGTCTAGAAGGAAGAGTATAGAATATTGTCTGTTTGCTTTGGCTGTAAGTAAGTCAGTAGTAATTTTAGTCAGGGCTGTCTCAGTGGAGTGATCGGGGCGGAAACCAGATTGTAGATTGTCAAAGAGCAAGTTAGATGAGAAGTGGGAGGAAAGTTCAGCATGGACGTGCAGCTCCAGGAGTTTGGAAGCGAATGGGAGCAGTGATATTGGGCGATATTGGGCGATAGCTGGATATAGCCGTTGGGTCGGGGTTGGCTTTTTAAGGATAGGCGTGATTGTGGCATGTTTAAATGCAGAAGGGAAGGTACCGGACGGTAGCGATAGGTTGAAGAGGTGGGTTAGGGATGGGATAAGTGTGGTGGTGAGGTTGGGGAGGAGGTGGGATGGTCAAATGCACAGGTTGTGAGGTGCGATTTGGAGAAGAGGCGATTAAGCTCCTCTTCAGTGATGTTGGAGAGGGAGGTTATGGGGTTTGGGCATTGGCCTGGTATACAAAGGGGTTGTGGTGGTTGAACAATGAAGACTTGCCTTGTTTGGTCGATCTTATTTTTGAAGTGTGTGGCAAAGTCCTCAGCAGAGATGAGGGAGGTTGGAGGGGGCAGTGGTGGGCGGAGGAGGGAGTTGAAAGTTTTGAATAACTGTTTGGGATTGTAGGATAGGGAAGATACAAGGGTTATGAAGTAGGCCTGTTTAGCAGAGGTGAGGGCAGATTTGAAAGCGAGTCTTCTCTGTTTGAATGCAGTGAAGTCATCTTGCGAATTTGTTTTCTTCCAATGCCGCTCTGCAGCCCTGGACGCTTGCCGGAGCTTTTTAGTGGTGTTATTGTGCCAGAGTTGTCTGTTGGTACATCGCATTCTGCCATGAACGAGAGGGGTGACCGTGTCAATAGCTGATGTGAGAGTGGCATTGTAGAAAGCAGTGGCACCGTCTGTGTCTTGGAGTGAGGATATGGATGTCAGTGGTAGAATAGAGTCAGAGAGCGCGTGGGTGTCTAGGTGTGCAAGGTTTCTGCAGGGGTGCGCATGTTGCTGGACATGGGTGCCAGGAGAGGAGGATGGGGATGAGAAAGTGAGTAGATGGTGGTCAGAGAGAGGGAGAGGGGAGGTGGTGAAGTTAGAAAGAGAGCAGAGGTGGGTGAAGACCAGGTCTAATGTGTGTCCGTCTGTGTGGGTGGCTGAGGAGAACCACTGTGTAAGTCCAAAGGATGAAGTAAGGGACAGGAGTTTGGAGGCTGCTGACTGAAGGGTATCAGAAATGCTACAGCTATCAGCCTGGATCCAGAGGCGGAGATCCTAAAATCAAAGGGGCTCTCCGAACTAATGATATCTACTATGCAAAGTAGGAAACCAGTCACCTCAGCAATATATTGGAAAATCTGGAAGAAGTTCTGTTCTCAATGTACAGTACCAGTATCTAATGTCCAAATATCCCCCACATTCTCGGCTTGCTCCAAGCAGGCTTTGACAAGGGCCTGAGACCTAGTACGCTAGGTTTATATTTCAATTATCTTCTAGCAAATCATCCCTGGGTGGTGAGGTTCAAAAAAGCCACACAGCGTATGAGACCCACAAGCCGTAGCTCAATACCACCCTGGGATCTCAGCCTACTCCTAAATGAACTACGCAAGGATCCATATGAATCACTAGAGCCGGCCTTCCTAAGGTCAGTAACGTTCAAGGCTCTTTTTCTCATAGCAATAGCTACTGCGAGACACATAGGGGAGATCCTGGCCCTATCCATAGAACACCTATATTTAAAAATACAGGAGGACTGCATTGTCTTAAAATTAAATCCGGCCTTTCTTCCCAAAGTGATTTCCGGTTTAGACAGGAATCAGGAAATAGTATTACCTACTTTCTGCCAGAATTACAGCAACGAGAAAGAACACTCTCTCCACCTCTTGGAGGTTAAAAGAACCGTTCTTCAATGCTTAACCCCTTAGTGACGGAGCTAAATTTTTTAAATCTGACCAGTGTCACTTTATGTGGTAATAACTCTGGAACGCTTCAACAAATCTGTCACTGTTTTTTCGTGACACATTGTACTTTATGATAATGGTAAATTTAGGTCAATACGTTTTTTCCCTTTAATCCAGATAGTCATACCACACAAAAACATTCAGAAATAACATTTTCCGCATGTCTGCTTTACATGAGCACCATTTGTAAAATGTTCTTTTATTTTGCTAGCATTTCAGGAGGTTTAAAAATGCAGCAGTAATTTTTCTTTTTATCAAGGAAATTTATCAAATTAATTTTTTCGGGACCTATCCAGGTTTGAAGTGACTCTGGGGGTCCTATATATTGGAAAACCCCCAAAAGTAAAACCATTTTAAAAACAGCACCCCCTGACATATTGAAAACTGCAGTCAGGTAGTTTATTAACCCTTCAGGTGATTTTCAGAAATTAATGCAAAGTGGCATGACAGAAATGAAAAAGTGTATTATTACCATCTAAATGTCGCTGACTTCTGAACAGGTTACAACAGCCGTCAGACTCTGAGGCCGCTATTTGGTCCTGAATTGCCATGGCAAACATCAGGACCACACAATCATGATCTTAGGGTGCGGATGGGGATAAAGAGGAAGCCCCCACACTCTCTGTTAACCATTTATATGATGTTGTCACCATTGACAGCAGCATCTAAGGGGTTAAAAAGATTTGGAGGGTGCAAACACTGATCGTGGCTGTTGCAGCAAGTGGTCAGCTATAGTGTGCAGCCGACAGCTGCTGGATTGTCACCTGTATGGGGATGCTATTCTCTTATATCTCACGTCAGTTAAAAGACGTATTGGCGGTCATTGAGGGGTTAAAACTCACAGAACACTGGAGAGTGGACTCTAACCTTTTTATCCAAATGGCAGGCAAAAACAAAGGGAAGAAGGCATCGAAAGCTGCCCTGGCCAGATGTTTGAAGTCAACTATTGGCGCAGCATATGTGTCGGCAAGGAATCCTCCGCCAGAAAACCTCATGGCCCATTTACTGAGAGCCGTTTCTGCCTCATGGGCAGAGAGCGCAGGAGCGTCCAAATCTGCAGGGCCGCAACCTGGTCTAAATTTAATACCTTTTGTAAACATTACAAATTAGATGTTATGACAAATCATCAAACGGCCTTTGGGAGGAAAGTCCTTCAGGCTGTAATCCTGCCCTAGTTGGAGTAATTTGGTGATTCTCCTGGTGATGCTATCAGGAGGGAATTAGTCCTACCGGTAATGGTATTTACAAGAGTCCATCATGACAGCACCCCTTATATACCCTCCCTTGAATTTCCAGTCTGATATGTGATGTAACATGTGTAGAAGGAAGTTCAATAAAATCGCGTTGCATCCATCCTGGTGTGGTACTTAGAAAATCACTGAAGGGTGTTAGCGGGGAGGGGCTATTTAACCTCTTCTGTGTTCCTGTCCCTACCAAGGATAAGGACAACCTCCTGGTGGTGCTGTCATGATGGACTCCTGGAAATACCATTACCGGTAGGACTAATTCCTACTTTTGTGCATATTTATTTTATTTACTTTGATCTTTATGCAATTTATCATCATGTTGTTTAGTCTCTGTTAGGCCACGTTCACACGTTCAGTATTTGGTCAGTATTTTAGCTCAGTGTTTTGAAGCTAAAACCAGAAGTGGGTGATAAATACTGAAGTGGTGACGTGTTTGTTTTAGACTTTTCCTCTGAGGCTGTGTGAACACGCTGCGGATTAGGTGCGGATTCATCCACGCGGATTTTGTAAAATCCGCAGGTGAAACTGCAGGTTAAAAGACCTGCGGTTTTACCTGCGGATTGCTCTGCGGTTTTGCCCTGCGGTTTTTTATCTTCTCAATGGAGGAGATGGCAAACCGCAGGGGAATCCGCAGAAAGAATTGACATGTCAATTCTTTCTGCGGATTGAAAACCGCAGATAATCCGCGCGGAAAATTCCGCACCATCTGCATTGCGGTTTTTGATTCCCATAGGGAATCATTGTACTGTACACCGCAGCGGCCAAAACCGCTGCGGAACCGCAGCAAAATCCGCAGCGTGTGCACACAGCCTGATAGTTCCTCTCCTGTTTTTTTTCTTACAAATACTGATGTAAAATACTGACCAAATACTGATCATGTGAACGCGGCCTTATTGTATATATTTTATAGGCTGTGACCAAGGTCTGTGGACGAAACGTTGGCCCTTTTTCTGTTATACAGACGTACTGCTGCATTTACTTCAAATAAATGTAAATCAATTGGACTTTTTGAGTGTTGTGGTATTGTACAATAAACAGTGGGATTCTGTGATTTTTTTTTTTTTTTCAGAGCCATAGACTTATATTGCAACTTTCCTATCTGTGATGCTTATAAAGAAACGCACGTCTCTATAATTTTTGCTTGGACACAAAAAAACATGAACATGTGAACAGCCCCATAGACTATAATGCGTTTATGTTCTATCCGTGAAAATAACAGCAAGCAGATGTCTGAATGATGCTTAATTAAAGGGTCGTAAACATTCAGTATATGCAGGGTCGGTCTGGCCTGGTGGGGTACCGGGGATTGTGGTAGTGGGAAGGAGAGGGGGAAAAGAAGAAAAAAAAGTCTGCGCTTTTTAGGGGCTCGGCCCTTTAAAAGTGCAGGCCGCGTATGTGCAGTGGCGCTCTCACGCAGCGTTCATTACCTGAACCACTGCGTCGCATGTCCCAATAGATACTGGCAAGTATGTGCCTGTCGTCTCCGGCGTATGACGTCAGTGTCATGCGTGCTCACACATTCACCGCCGGCCTCTGCTATGTCGGCGGTCATGTTACTATGAGCGCGCCGTACTTGCAGAGGAGGAGGAGGAGGACGCACCGGGAGCTCAGGTAGGTAAGAGCAGTATTTTTTTCTTCTCATATGGGAGGGGCCATGATGGATGCACATACAGGGGGCCATGATGGATGCACGTACGGGGGGGGGGCAGTATGGATGCACATATGGAGGAGCCAGGATGGATGCAAATACGGGAGGACAGGATGGATGCAAATAAGGGGGGGGGCCAGGATGGATGCAAATAAGGGGGGGGGGGCTGGATGGATGCAAATAAGAGGGGGTGCCAGGATGCATACAAATACGGGGAAGCCAAGATGGATACAAATGAGAGAGGGGGTCAGGATAGATGCAAATATGGAGGAGGGCCAGGATAGATGCATATATGGGGGGGCCAGGATGGATACACATATGGGGGGGGGGAATGATGGATGCACAGAAGGGGGGCTAGGATGGATGCAAATAAGAGG
This sequence comes from Dendrobates tinctorius, assembly GCF_039654945.1. Taxonomy (NCBI): domain Eukaryota; kingdom Metazoa; phylum Chordata; class Amphibia; order Anura; family Dendrobatidae; genus Dendrobates; species Dendrobates tinctorius. The sequence goes on from NW_027361743.1 coordinate 62,898,266, forward strand.
GGGGCCAGGTTGGATGCACATACGGGGGGGCCAGGATAGATGCACATAAAGGGGGGCCAGGATGGATGCACATACGGTGGGACCAGGATGGATACAAATACGGGGAAGCCAAGATGGATGCAAATGAGAGGGGGGGTCAGGATGGATGCAAATATGGAGGGGGGGGGGCAGGATGGATGCACATACGGTGGGGCCAGGATGGATGCACATATGGGGGAGCCAGGATGGATCTACATACGGGAGGGACAGGATAGATGTATATATGGGGGGCCAGGATGGATACACATACGGGGGGGCCATGATGGATGCACAGAAGGGGAGCTAGGATGGATGCAAATAAGAGGGGGGCCAGGATGGATGCACATACGGGGAAGCCAAGATGGATGCAAATATGGAGGGGGGCCAGGATGGATGCACATACGGGGGGGGCCAGGATGGATGCACATACGGGGGGCCAGGATGGATGCACATATGGGGGAGCCAGGATGGATCTACATACGGGGGGGGGGGCAGGATAGATGCATATACACGGGGGTCCAGGATGGATACACATACGGGGGTCCATGATGGATGCACAGAAGGGGGGCCAGGATGGATGCACATAATGGGGGGGGGGGCAGGATGGATACACATACGGGGGTCCATGATGGATGCACAGAAGGGGGGCCAGGATGGATGCACATAATGGGGGGGGGCCAGGATGAATGCACATACGTGAGGGGCCCGGATGGATACATGTGGGGGGCCCGGATGGAGATATGGGGAAGGACAAGGGGTTGGATGGATACATATGGGGGGCCAGGATGGATATATGGGGTGGGCAGGCCAAGGGACCAGGATGGATATATGGGGGAACCAGTATGCATATATATCGGGGCCAGGATGGATTTATTGGGGTGCAGGACAAGGGACCAAGATGCATATATATATGTGGGGCCAGGATGCATTTATGGGGGGGAGGATGGATATATATTAGGGGGCCAGAATGCAGATATGGGGCGGCTTGGATGGATATATGGGGAATGGGGCCAGGATGGATTTATATGAGGGGGCCAGAATGCATATACGGGGGCCAGCATGGATATATGCGGGAGGGGTAGGACATGGGACCAGGATGGATACATGGGGAGCTAGGATGCATATACATTATACAGCTAGGATGCATATATATGGGGGACCAAGATGGATTTATGGGGGATGGGGGCAGGACAAGGGACCAGGATGCATATACTGTATATGGAGAGGCCAAGATGCATATACATGGCAGGCCAGGGTGCATATATGGGATGGCTAGGATGGATATATGGGGGGTGGCCAGGATAGATATATATGAGGGGGCCAGAATGTATGTATGGGGGACCAGGATGGATATATGGGGGAGGGGCAGGAGGAGGGACCAGGATGGATATATGGGCAGTATGCATACATATGGTACAGCCAGGATGCATATATATGGAGGGTCTAGATGGATTTATGAGGGAGGGGGGGCAGGACAAGGGACCTGGATGCATATATATGGGGGGGGGGCAGGATGGATATATATGGGGGGCCAGGTTACATATATGTGAGGCCAGTATGGCTATATGGGGGGGGCAGGATGCATATACAGTGGGGCAAAAAAGTATTTAATCAGTCAGCAATAGTGCAAGTTCCACCACTTAAAAAGATGAGAGGCGTCTGTAATTTACATCATAGGTAGACCTCAACTATGGGAGACAAACTGAGAAAAAAAAATCCAGAAAATCACATTGTCTGTTTTTGTTTCATTTTATTTGCATATTATGGTGGAAAATAAGTATTTGGTCAGAAACAAAATTTCATCTCAATACTTTGTGATATATCCTTTGTTGGCAATGACAGAGGTCAAACGTTTTCTGTAAGTCTTCACAAGGTTGCCACACACTGTTGTTGGTATGTTGGCCCATTCCTCCATGCAGATCTCCTCTAGAGCAGTGATGTTTTTGGCTTTTCGCTTGGCAACACGGACTTTCAACTCCCTCCAAAGGTTTTCTATAGGGTTGAGATCTGGAGACTGGCTAGGCCACTCCAGGACCTTGAAATGCTTCTTACGAAGCCACTCCTTCGTTGCCCTGGTGGTGTGCTTTGGATCATTGTCATGTTGAAAGACCCAGCCACGTTTCATCTTCAGTGCCCTTGCTGATGGAAGGAGGTTTGCACTCAAAATCTCACGATACATGGCCCCATTCATTCTTTCATGTACCCGGATCAGTCGTCCTGGCCCCTTTGCAGAGAAACAGCCCCAAAGCATGATGTTTCCACCACCATGCTTTACAGTAGGTATGGTGTTTGATGGATGCAACTCAGTATTCTTTTTCCTCCAAACACGACAAGTTGTGTTTCTACCAAACAGTTCCAGTTTGGTTTCATCAGACCATAGGACATTCTCCCAAAACTCCTCTGGATCATCCAAATGCTCTCTAGCAAACTTCAGACAGCCCGGACATGTACAGGCTTAAGCAGTGGGACACGTCTGGCACTGCAGGATCTGAGTCCATGGTGGCGTAGTGTGTTACTTATGGTAGGCCTTGTTACATTGGTCCCAGCTCTCTGCAGTTCATTCACTAGGTCCCCCCGCGTGGTTCTGGGATTTTTGCTCACCGTTCTTGTGATCATTCTGACCCCACGGGGTGGGATTTTGCGTGGAGCACCAGATCGAGGGAGATTATCAGTGGTCTTGTATGTCTTCCATTTTCTAATTATTGCTCCCACCGTTGATTTCTTCACTCCAAGCTGGTTGGCTATTGCAGATTCAGTCTTCCCAGCCTGGTGCAGGGCTACAATTTTGTTTCTGGTGTCCTTTGACAGCTCTTTGGTCTTCACCATAGTGGAGTTTGGAGTCAGACTGTTTGAGGGTGTGCACAGGTGTCTTTTTATACTGATAACAAGTTTAAACAGATGCCATTACTACAGGTAATGAGTGGAGGAAAGAGGAGACTCTTAAAGAAGAAGTTACAGGTCTGTGAGAGCCAGAAATCTTGATTGCTTGTTTCTGACCAAATACTTATTTTCCACCATAATATGCAAATAAAATGAAACAAAAACAGACAATGTGATTTTCTGGATTTTTTTTTCTCAGTTTGTCTCCCATAGTTGAGGTCTACCTATGATGTAAATTACAGACGCCTCTCATCTTTTTAAGTGGTGGAACTTGCACTATTGCTGACTGACTAAATACTTTTTTGCCCCACTGTAAATGGGGGGCCAAGATGGATATATGGGGAGCCAGGACAAGGGACCGGGAAGGATATATGGGCGTCCAGGAGAGATAAATGATGGGGCAGGACAAGGGACATATGAGGGCCAGTATGTATAGCTGGGGAAGCGGGATGGATATCAGGGGGCCAGGCTGAGGCATAAGATAAAATATAGGGGGTCAGGCTGGGTGAAATTATTGAATAAAGGAGGCCAGGATGAGGGACTTAATTTCTGTTCGAGGGCCAGAATAAGGAACATGCTAGATTAGTTTATGATGACAAGTGGGGAACATAATTTCTTTAGGGTCCAATTAGGGACATTATTATTACTGTAATATAATTTACTTTTTAGGAAACAGTTTTCCACGGAAGGAACCAAAGGTAGGTCCTGTGACTGTGCAGGGCGGCACTAAGTCGCTTTTCTTCATCTGACGTAGTGTAGAAGTCAGGGAAAGAGTGGGGAAAGTCCTCTGGAAGCAATCAGCTATTGATGTTGATGATTTTGTGTTATTTTTTGCAGGGACGAGTCCTGGCTGGAAGAAGTGACGGCGGTCTGTGCTGGTTGAAGGAAAACAAAGATGAAGGACTTCAACTACAGACGTCACTGGTGAGTCACTGTATTACATGTACACGCACGCTATACACTATATACTGTGTACAGAGCTCCTGTGTATAATGTCACCAGTGATCACAGAATTAACTGTACACTGACACTATATACAGATCTCCTGTGTATAATGTCACTGGTGATCTCTATTACCTGTGCACTGAAACTGTATCCAGAGCTTCTGTGTATAATGTCACCGGTGATTACTGCATTATCTGTACACTGACACTATACATGGAGCGTCTGTGTATAATGTAATTGGTGATCCCTCTATTACATACTGCATATACTGACACTATATACAGGGTTCCTTTGTATAATATCACTGGTGATCCCTGTTTTACCTGTACACTGACACTATATACAGAGCTCCTGTGTATAATATCACTGGTGATCCCTGTATTACCTGTACACTGACACTACATGCAGATCTCCTGAGCATGTCACTGGTGATCCCTGTATTACCTATACACTGACAGTATATACAGAGCTCCTGTGTATAATGTCACTGGTAATCCCTGTATTACCTGTACACTGACACTATATTCAGAGCGTCTGTGTATAATGTCACCGGTGATCCCTGTATTACCTGTACACTGACACCATATACAGAGCTCCTGTGTATAATGTCACCAGTGAACACTGTATTACCTGTACACTGACACTAAATACAGAGATCCTGTTTATAATGAAACTAGTGATCACTGTATTACCTATATCCTGACACTATATACATGTTTCCTGTGTATAATATCACTGGTGATCCCTGTATTACCTATACACTGACACTATATACCAAGATACCTATACACTGACACTATATACAGAGCTTCTGTGTATAATATCACTAGTGATCCCTGTATTACCTGTACACTGACACTATATACAGATCTCCTGTGTGTAATGTCACCGGTGATCCCTGTATTTCCTGTACACTGATACTAAATACCGAGATCCTGTTTATAATAAGCAGGCTCCTGGCATCTTCTCGCCCAACAGCTTGCACCAGTGACCCATTTCCCTCACATCTCCTCCAGTCCCTTTGCCCTGCTGTCACCCCTCACCTAACTAAAATATTTAACCTCTCTCTCTCTTCTGGTATCTTTCCCTCCTCATTTAAGCATGCCATCATACATCCACTACTTAAAAAACCATCTCTCGACCAAAACTGTGTCGCTAACTATAGACCTGTCTCTAATCTTCCCTTCATCTCTAAACTCCTGGAACGCCTGGTCCACTCCCGCCTTATCCGCTATCTTTGATAACTCTCTTCTCGACCCTCTCCAATCCGGTTTCCGCTCTTTACACTCTACTGAAACTGCCCTCACTAAAGCCTCTAATGATCTACTAACAGCTAAATCAAATGGTGATTACTACATGCTAATTCTCTTGGATCTCTCTGCAGCATTCTACACTGTGGATCATCAGCTCCTCACTATGCTCCGTTCCATTGGCCTCAAGGACACCGTTCTCTCCTGGTTTTCCTCCTATCTCTCTGACCGCTCCTTTACTGTATCTTTTGCCGGTTCCTCCTCCTCTCACCTTCCCCTTACTCTTGGGGTTCCTCAAGGATCGGTTCTAGGCTCCCTCCTCTTCTCCTTGTACACTACACCTATTGGTCAAAGAATCAGATTTGGTTTCCAGTACCATCTCTATGCTGATGACACCCAATTATATGCTTCTTCTCCTGACATCACGCCAGCCTTTCTAGAAAACACCAGCGATTGTCTAAATGCTGTGTCTAACATCATGTCCTCACTATATCTGAAACTGAACCTGTCAAAGACTGAACTCCTTGTGTTTCCTCCCTCTACAAATGTACCTATACCCGACATTGCCATTTCTGTGTGTGGTTCCACCATTACTCCCCAGCAACATGCCCGCTGTCTTGGGGTCATACTTGACCCTGAGCTTTCCTTTGCCCCCACATTCGATCACTGGCTCGCTCTTGTCATCTGCACCTCAAAAACATTTATAGAATTCGACCTTTTCTTACTTTTGACTCTGCAAAAACTCTTACTGTTTCTCTTATTCATTCTCGTCTCGACTATTGTAACTCTCTTCTAATCAGTCTCCCTCTTACCAAACTCTCCCCTCTCCAATCTGTCTTGAATGCTGCAGCCAGGATCATATTCCTCACCAATCGTTACACCGATGCCTCTACCTTGTGCCAGTCATTACACTGGCTACCCATCCACTCCAGAATTCAGTATAAACTTATTACCCTCACCCACAAAGCCCTCCATGGCTCAGCACCACCCTACATCTCCCTTGTTTCAGTATACTACCCTACCCGCGCCCTCCGTTCTGCTGATGACCTGAGGTTAGCATCCTCAATAATCAGAACCTCCCACTCCCGTCTCCATGATTTTACATGTGCTGTGCCAATTCTTTGGAAAGATTTCCCAGGTCAATACGATTAGTCCCCAATCCCCACAATTTTAAGCGTGCCCTGAAAACGCATTTGTTCAGAATGGCCTACCGCCTCAACACATTAACCTAATCTATCCCTGGGTGGCACAGCCAAAAGTTTTACCATAACCAGGTTCCCCGCATCATGTTCCCACATGCTTTATGCATCCATTAGCCCTCTGTGTCTGTACTGTTACACAATTAACATTATGGCTGGTCTAAACAATCAGGGCAACTGTTACCACCCACCTTTCGTGTCTACCTCTTTCCGCATAGACTGTAAGCTTGCGAGCAGGGCCCTCATTCCTCTTGGTATTTGTTATTATCTATGTGATTATTGTTATGCTGTAATGTCTATTGTCTGTACAAATCCACTCTGAAATGTAAAGTGCTGCGGAATATGTCGGCGCTATAGAAATAAAATGTATTATTTTTATTATTATATAATGAAACTATAGTGATCAGTTTATTATCTGTACACTGACACTATATAGTAACATAGTTTTTATGGTTGAAGGAAGACTTAATTATAATAAGCTTTATTTCTATAGCGCTGACATATTCCGCAGCACTTTACATTTCAGAGGGGACTTGTACAGACAATAGACATTACAGCATAACAATAGTCACATAGATTATAACAAATACCAAGAGGAATGAGGGCCCTGCTCGCAAGCTTACAGTCTATGAGGAAAGAGGTAGACACGAAAGGTGGGTGGTAACAATTGCCCTGATTGTTTGGACCAGCCATAATGTAAAGTGTGTAGAGTACAGACACAGAGGGCTAATGGATGCATAAAGCATGTGGGAACATGATGCGGGGAACCTGGTTACGGTAAAACTTTTGACTGTGCCACCCAGGGATAGATTAGGTTAATGTGTTGAGGCGGTAGGCCAGTCTGAATAAATGCGTGTTCAGGGCACGCTTAAAATTGTGGGGATTGGGGACTAATCGTATTGACCTGGGAAGTGCATTCCAAAGAATTGGCGCAGCACGTGTAAAGTCTTGGAGACGGGAGTGGGAGGTTCTGATTATTGAGGATGCTAACCTCAGGTCATCAGCAGAACGGAGGGCGCGGGTAGGGTAGTATACTGAAACAAGGGAGGAGATGTAGGGTGGTGCTGAGCCATGGAGGGCTTTGTGGATAAGGGTAATAAGTTTATACTGAATTCTGGAGTGGATGGGTAGCCAGTGTAATGACTGGCACAAGGTAGAGGCATCGGTGTAACGATTGGTGAGGAATATGATCCTGGCTGCAGCATTCAAGACAGATTGGAGAGGGGAGAGTTTGGTAAGAGGGAGACTGATTAGAAGAGAGTTACAATAGTCGAGATGAGAATGAATAGGAGAAACAGTAAGAGTTTTTGCAGAGTCAAAAGTAAGAAAAGGTCGAATTCTAGAAACGTTTTTGAGGTGCAGATGACAAGAGCGAGCCAGTGATCGAATGTGGGGGGGCAAAGGAAAGCTCGGAGTCAAGTATGACCCCAAGACAGCGTCCATGTTGCTGGGGAGCAATAGTGGAACCACACACGGAAATGGCAATGTCGGGTATAGGTACATTAGTAGCGGGAGGAAACACAAGGAGTTCAGTCTTTGACAGGTTCAGTTTCAGATATAGTGAGGACATGATGTTAGACACAGCGTTTAGACAATCGCCGGTGTTTTCTAGAAAGGCTGGTGTGATGTCAGGAGAAGAAGCGTATAATTGGGTGTCATCAGCATAGAGATGGTACTGGAAACCAAATCTACTGATTGACCAATAGGAGCAGTGTACAAAGAGAAGAGGAGGGGCCTAAGACTGATCCTTGAGGAACCCCAAGAGTAAGGGAAAGGTGAGAGGAGGAGGAACCGGCAAAAGATACAGTAAAGGAGCGGTCAGAGAGATAGGAGAACCAGGAGAGAATCGTGTCCTTGAGGCCAATGGAACGGAGCATAGTGAGGAGGAGCTGATGATCCACAATGTCGAATGCTGCAGAGAGATCCAAGAGAATTAGCATGGAGTAATGACCATTTGATTTAGCTGTTAGTAGATCATTAGAGACTTTAGTGAGGGCAATTTCAGTAGAGTGTAAAGAGCGGATACCGGATTGGAAAGGGTCGAGAAGAGAGTTATAAAAGAGATAGCGGATAACATGGGAGTGGACCAGGCGTTCCAGGAGTTTAGAGATGAAGGGAAGATTAGAGACAGGTCTATAGTTAGCGGCACAGTTTTAGTCAAGGGATGGTTTTTTAAGTAGTGGATGTATGATGGCATGCTTAAATGAGGAGGGAAAGATACCAGAAGAGAGAGAGAGAGAGAGGTTAAATATTTTAGTTAGGTGAGGGGTGACAGCAGGGGAAAGGGACTGGAGGAGATGTGACGGAAATGGGTCACTGGTGCAAGTGGTTGGGCGAGAAGATGCAAGGAGCCTGTTTACTTCTGTGACTGGTTCAAAATCAGAGAGTGAGCTAGATGCAGTGGGGGAGGGAGGACAGTGCATGGTATGAGGTGATTGGGAGATAATTTCCTGTCGGATCTGGTCAATTTTTTCTTTGAAGTAATTGGCCAGATCGTCAGCTCAGAGCTCCGTGGTTGGGGCCTGTACTCTTGGGTTGAGTAGAGAATGAAAAGTGTCATAGTGTCACTTTAGGTCCATCTAGTTCAACCCATATCCTATCCTAACCTGCCCTAACATGTTGATCCAGAGGAAGGCAAAAAAAACCCATATGGCAAACAGTAAGCTTCACAGTGGGGAAAAAAATTCTTTCCGGCTACACATAGGGCAATCAGACTAGCTCCCTGATCAACACAATATCAAGGAAACTAGTGTACATAACCTGTAATATTATACTTTTCAAGAAAGGCATCCAGGCCTTTCTTAAATTTTAGTAGGGAATCACTCATTACAACATCATATAGCAGAGAGTTCCATAGTCTCACTGCCAGCGTCTGACTGGAGCACCTTGGGCCCACCAGAGAAAATCATTCTTGGGGCCCACTATGTAGCTACATAGAAATAAATACAAGACAACCAATTGTGTGGTAAAACACACTAATATCAGGGTATAATATAAGGTAGTACACGTCTTAATTATGTAGCAGGGGTTGGGGTAGAATCATAGAGGGGTAGCCCCCTCATAGAATATAATGTAGCCGCTCTCATAGATTATAATGTAGCCTCCATCATAGGGTATAATGCAGCACCCCACAAAATATAATGCAACCCCCTCATAAGGTATATCACAGTCCCCACCATAGAATATAATGTAGCACCCTCATAGGGCATAATGCAGCCCCCCTCATATAGTATAATACAGCACCAACACAGAATATAATGCAGCCTCCCCATAGAGTATACTGTAGCCCCCTAATAGGGCATAATGCTGCCTCCTCATATAGTATGATGTAGCCCCCCCAGAATATAATGTAGTCCCCTGAGAGAATAATGCAGCCCCACCACAGAATGTAATGCAGCCCCCCATAGAGTATACTGTAGCCCCCTCATATAGTATGATGTAGCCCCCCAGAATATAATGTTGTCCCCTGAGAGAATAATGCTGCCCCACCAAAGAATATAATGCAGCCCCCCATAGAGTATACTGTAGCCCCCTCATATAGTATGATGTAGCCCCCCAGAATATAATGTAGTCCCCTAATAATGCAGTCCCCATCAGAATATAATGTAGCCCCCTCATAAAGTATAATGCAGCCCCTCACCACCTCCATCGATGCCTTCTCCCCAACCACCCCTATCATTCTCCCCCACCACCCCATCACTCCCAATTCCATCACCTCAATCATTGCCTCCTCCCCACCATCATTGTCCATTTCATCACCTCCATCATTGCCTCCGCCCACCACCATCATTGCCCATCACCTCCATCATTGTCTCCCCCACTGCCATCATTGCCTCCCCCCACCAATATTGCCCATTACCTCCATCATTGCTTCCCCCACCAATATTGCCCACCACCTCCATCATTGTCTCCTCCACTGCCATCATTGCCCGTTACCTCCATCATTACCCATCACCTCCATCATTGCCCACCACCATCATTGCCCATCACCTCCATTATTGCATCACCACCAATATCATTGTCCATCACCTCCATCATTGCCCATTACCTCCATCATTGTCCATCACCTCCATCATTACCCATCACCTCCATCGTTGCCCATCACCTCCATCGCCTTCCCACTGCAATCATTGCCCATCACCTCCATTATTGCCTCCCACCACCATCATTGCCCATCACCTCCATTATTGCCTCCTCCCTCCAATATCATTGCCCATTACCTCCATCATTGTCTCCCCACTACCATCATTGCCTCCCCCCACCAATATCATTGCCCATCACCATCATTGCTTTCCCCACCAATAACATTGCCCATCACCTCCATCATTGTCTCCCCCACTGCCATCATTGCTTCCCCCACCAATATCATTGCCCATCACCTCCATCATTGCCTCCCCCACTGCCATAATTGCCCATCACATCCATCATTGCCTCCCACCACCAATATCATTGTCCTTCCCCACCACCCCCTCACACACACACACAGCACCGGTCCACATAATCTCTCACTCACATAGCAACTCATCACAAGAGAGCACCGCATCACATCTCTCACACACACAGCACCACATACACACGCAGACACACAGCACAACTCTCCTCCCCGCAGCCGCAGCACATCCCGGAAGCCTCTTTCTCTCCTGCAGCTTTCTCTCTGAGACAGCACGCTGGATGATGACGTCATCCAGCTGGGCTGTCAGACAGGAAACGCCCAGAAAGCAGGAAGCCGGGATGTGCTGCGGCTGCGGGGAGGTGAGGTGTACTGTGTGTCTGCGTGTGTATGTGGAGCTGTGTGTGAGTGTGAGTGATGCGGTGCTGTGTGTGTGGTGCGGTGCTGGGGATGGGCTGCCCGCTATTAAAGAGGAATGGTATTCACGCCTCTCCACACCCATAGAGGCGTGGAGAAGCGTGAATATTCATTTCGCTTTAGCAGCGGGGACAGAAACTTATCTCCTGCTGCTGCTAGCTGGCACAGGGCAGGCCCCCTTGACTCAGGGGCCCCATACCCACTGACTTGGGGGCCCTTGGAGCAGTGGGGGCCCTAGGCACTTGCTGGCCAGTATGCCAGCAGTTGTCAGTGCCCGGGCCCACCGGAGAATACTCCGGTTCTCCGGTGGGCCAGTCCGAGCCTGCTCGCTTTACAGTAAAGAATCCGCATCTGTGATTATGCTTAAACCTTCTTTCCTCCAGACGTAGAGGATACCCCCTTGTCCCTGTCACAGGTCTAAGAGTAAAAAGATCGCTAGAAATGTCTTTGTACTGTCCCCGCATCACCCCTAAGCCTTCGATTTTCCAAACTAAATAACCCCAAGTGTAATAACCTGTCTTGGTATTGCAGACCCCCAGTTCCCTAATAACCTTTGTCGCTCTTCTCTGCACCCGCTCCAGTTCAGCTGTGTCTTTCTTATACACCGGAGACCGGAACTGTACACAGTATTCTAAGTGTGGTCGCACTAGTGACTTATGTAGAAATAAAATTATGTTCTCCTCATGAGCATCTATGCCTCTTTTAATGCATCCCATTATTTTATTTGCCTTTGCAGCAGCTGCCTGACACTGGCCACTAAATGTGAGTTTGTCGTTCAACCACACAACCAGGTCTTTTTCAGTGACAGTTTTGCCCAGTGTTTTACAATTAAGCAGAATTATACATCTTGTTTGTTCTACCCAAGTGCATGACTGTTATGAATGGGTCACCGAGGAGGATAGAAGGCCAGGCTAAGCCACAGAAAACCAAAGAGGTTGGTAACTAAGCGGATGCAGACCCCTGATCCTGTCCACACAACTAGCAGTAGCCGTGGAGCGTACCTATGATGATCCTAGACGCCTCGGCACAGCCGGAGAGCTAACTAAGCCTAAAGCAAGAAAGGGTAAATCTAAACTGCCCAGGACCAGACCCCCAAAGGATTAGATAGCCCCCAAACATATATTGTCGGTGAGACAAGATGAAAACACAAACGCAGGCAGATAAATAGACTGAGCAAACGATGGGGCCCACACTGACTAGACAGGACAGGAAAGGAAAGACTTTGTCTGCAATCACTCAAAATACCCTGCAAAAAGTCCAACACGTCTGATGCACAAAAACACTGAAGTCGCATGACTTCGCCCCCCCACTATATCAGCACTCCGGTATATTCTGAAAGCAAAGCAAAAAGAGATCAATATAAAAGGGGACAAAACAAACTGGCACATGCAGTAACATATGGGCGGTGATTCAGCACAGCCCCAGCCGGAGCTAGTTGACCCACACAAAGCAGAGATAAACAAAACCAGATCAAATACAAAAAGAATAGCAAATTAACCTTTTAGCTGAACATGCAGGGAAAGAGCAGGAGACATCAGACCTCAGGAGGTACAGGAAAAAAATCAATAGCAGGGATAGAGGGAGTCAGCTCCCAATCAGAAACCCCAGATCTCCAATTGTCTACCTCAATATCAGGTGGTAAGCTTCTGTCAATCAAATCAGCTCCACTACCTCCAGTAACCACCAGAGGGAGCCCAGAAAGAGAACTCTCAATCTGACCAGCTCCACTATCTTCAGTAATGACCAGGGGGAAGCCAGAGAGAGAATTCACAACACATGACCTTACATTTATCCCCATTGAAGCTCATTTGCTATTTATCAGCCCAAGCTTCTAGTTTACATAAATCCTCCTGTAATATAAAATTGTCTTCCTCTGTATTGATTACCCTGCAGAGTTTAGTGTCATCTGCAAATATTGAAATTCTACTCTATGCCCCCTACAAGGTCATTAATAAATATATTAAAAAGAAGCGGGCCCAATACCGACCCCTGTGGTACCCCACTGCTAACCGTGACCCAGTCTGAGTGTGCTCCATTAATAACCACCCTTTGTTTCCTATCCCTGAGCCAGCTCTTAACCCACTTACACATATTTTCCCCTACCCCTATTGTTCTCATTTTATGTATCAACCTTTTGTGTTGCACCCTATCAAAAGCTTTTGAAAAATCCATGTACACCACGCCCATTGCATTTCCTTGGTCCAGTCCGGAACTTACCTCTTCATAAAAGCTTATCAGATTAGTCTGACTGGAACGGTCCATGTAAATCTATGTTGATATTGGGTCATGAGGTTATTCTTCCGATACTCCAGTATAGAATCTCTTACAAAACCCTCCAGGATTTTACCCACAGTTGAGGTTAAGCTCACTGGCCTATAATTTCCAAGTTCAGTTTTTGTCCCCTTTTTGAATATTGGCACCACATTTGCTATATGCCAGTCCTGTGGTACAGACCCTGTTATTATGGAATCTTTAGGCTATGTGCCCACATTAGCGTTTTTAAACGCTCAGGAAACGGGTCTCCTTCCCAGAAAATGCACGTTTTTGCAGCGCATTTTTGATGCGTTTTTTTCCCGCGCGTCTTTTGGACTAAAGGAAATAGCCAAAAACGCGGACCTAAGCGGAAATTAATGAACATGCTGCGTTTTTTACCGCTAAGCGTTTCCTTAGCGGTAAAAAACGCATCCATTTGCACGAAAAGGCCAAAATGTGTTAAAATGAATGGGATGCTTCTTTTAGGCGTTTTTTATGCGGTTTGACCCCGAAAAACGCATCAAAAACGCTTAAAAAAACGCAACGTGGGCACACAGCCTTAAGGATTAAAAATAATGGTCTATCTATGACTGTGCTTAATTCCTGCACTACTCGGGGGTGTATCCCATCCGGGCCTGGGGATTTGTCAATTTTAGTGATTTTTAGACGCCGCCGTACTTCCTGCTGGGTTAAGCAGGTGACATTTAATGGAGAATTTTTATCCCTGATCATGTTATCTGTCATGGGATTTTCTTGTGTAAATACTGTTGAAAAAAAGTCATTTAGCATATTGGCTTTTTCCTCATCCACCATTTCACCCAGACTATTTTTGAAAGGGCCAACACTATCATTTTTTAGTTTCTTACTATTTACAGTATGTAGTTAAATAATATTTTAGGATTATTTTTACTTTCTCTGGCAAAGAGTCTCCCTGGCTCAATCTTTGCTGCCTTGATTTGCGTTTTACAGAATTTATTTAGTCTTCTGTATTGATTTAATGCCTCATCACTACCTCCTTGCTTTAATTCTCTAAATTCTTTCTTTTTGTCACTTATTGCGCCCCTTACAGCTCTATTTAGCCATAGTGGTCTCCTCCTATTTCTCACATGTTTATTCCCATACGGTATATATTGTGCACAGGTCCTATTCAGGATGCTAATAAACGTCTCCCATTTTCTTTGTGTATTTTTATGTCTCTGGATATTTTCCCAGTTAATTGCACCAAGAGAATCTCTCATCCATTGGAAATTTCCTTTCCTGAAGTTTAGTGTCCTTGTAACCCCTCTACGACACATCTTATTAAAGGATACATGAAAACTTATTATCTGGTGATCACTATTACCCAAGTGACCCCCAACCCTTACATTTGATATGCGGTCTGGCCTGTTGGTTAATATTAGGTCTAGCAGTGCCCCCCCCCTCTTGTTGGGTCCTGAACCAGTTGTGAAAGGTAATTGTCTCTCATAGTTTTCAAAACCCCATTACCTTTGCTGGAACTGCAGGTTTCGGTTCCCCAATGTATTTCAGGGTAGTTGAAGTCCCCCATAATAATGACTTCTCCTTGAGTCGCTGCTTCATCTATTTGCTTGATGAGGATATTCTCTATTGCTTCCATTATTTTTGGAGACTTATAACAAACCCCTATCAGTAATTTATTATTTTTCCCCCCTCCCCTTATATCCACCCACAGGGACTCTACATTTTCATTAGATTCACATGTATTATCACGCAGGATGTGTTTTAAGGATGATTTTACATATAAACAGACATCCCCCCTCGCTTATTTGTACGGTCATTTCTGAACAGACTATAGCCCTGTAAATTAACCGCCCAGTCATGGCAATCATCCAGCCATGTCTCAGATATCCCCATGTCATAATTATGCTCCAACAAAATTAATTCTAATTCCTCCATTTTGTTGGCGAGGCTTCTGGCATTTGTATATATGCACTTTATGTATGTCTGTACCTCTATTTCATTATTAACTGTTCTAACCCCAGCTCCATGCCACCCCCACTTTCAATATTTGTGCCCAAGTCTCTATCTGCACAGTCTTCCCCTCCTATAAAATGAATACCCTTCCCTCCCACTTCCTAGTTTAAACACTCCTCCACCCTTCTAGCCATTTTTTCCCCCAGCACAGATGCACCCTCCCCATTGAGGTGCAGCCCGTCCCTAGCGTAGAACCTGTAGCCAACTGAGAAGTCGGCCCAGTTCTGCAGGAACCCAAACCCCTCCTTCCTACACCAATTCCTGAGCCACTTATTAACCTCCCTAATCTCCCGTTGCCTCTCTGGTGTGGCACGTGGTAGAGGAAGTATTTCCGAAAATACCACCTTGGAGGATCTTGCTTTAAGCTTACAGCCTAATTCCCTGAAATCATCTTTAAGGACCTTCCACCTACCTCTAGCTTTGTCATTTGTGCCAATGTGCACCATGACCGCTGGATCCTCACCAGCCCCTCCCAGTAATCTGTCAACCCGATCAGCGATGTGTCGGACTCGAGCGCCAGGTAGGAAGCACACCGTTCGACGATCCCTATCTGTTCCCCTAATAATTGAGTCCCCCATTACCAGCACCTTCCTGGCCTGCCCTGCTTTCCTATTTCTCCCCTTACTGGAGCAGACACTCCTCCAGCTTTCAGAGGGCATGCCTTGCTGCAGTAGTGCTACCCCTGCACTGACACTCCCCTCATCTGCCAACTTGGCAAACTTATTGGGTTGTGCCAGATCAGGACTAGCCTCCCTGGCACTCTTCCGTCTACCCCACCTTCTAACTGTCACCCATCTTACTGCTTCACTGTCCTGCAGCTCCAACCTAGCATCCCCCCCTCATCTATCTCATTGAGCGTCTGCTCAGTGAGTAGAAGTCTCCTTTCCATATTGTCTATTGAGCTCAGTGTTGTCAGCTGCATATTTAAATCCAGTATCTGGGCTTCCAAATGCACAATGTGCTCACATCTCGCACAGCGGTATGCACCCTCGACTGGCTGGTCAAGGATTGCGTACATGCGGCAAGACGTACACTGGATGGCATTGGCAATAGTGGAGCACATTCCTAATGGGGATTGAACCAGACAGAAAGATAAGTAAAAATAAATAAAAAGTATTAATAAAATATAACAGCAATTCAATAATACCTCCTTTGCAAACTCCCTGAATCCAAAGTCACTGAATCACAAGTCACACACCACCATTCGCACTTACGCTCAGGTCACACTCAGCTCGTTCACACTCGCTAAGGCAGAAGATTTAAAGAGATTTTTTCCCTTCACCAGCAAACCACCCTGCTGCTCAATGCACTTCCAAAAGCTCCTGTGTATAATGTCACTGGTGGTCACTGTATTACACTGACACTATATACAGATCTTCTGTGTTAAATATCAGGATCCTGTCAGCCCCGGCGAACTGCCATGGCTGAGCAGGGTGACTCACCAATACAGAGGGAGGGCCCGGGGTCCGATACCGCAGGGAAAGTTCAGGCAGACGGGACCTGCGACGCTGAAGGTAGTAAGAAGTACAAGGACCTACGATCATGTGACTACAGGGGGCGGGGCTTAGTGTCACACTGCTGGAGATGATTGTAGGACTCTACTACAGGAATCCTGGAGTAGAAGCGAGGGGAACTCTGGTCAGACAAACAGGCGGTCATACTTGGAGAGGGCGGCGCGATAACAGAGGGGCGAGCAGAGAGTAGTCAGAACTTAAGCAATGAGTCATACATGGAGATAGCTGCACAGTACAAGAGGGGAAATCAGAATAGTCAGGTCATAGGCAATGAGTCATACACAGAGATAGCAACGCAGTACAAGAGGGACAGGCAGAACTCGTAACAGGGACAGAACCAGATCAAAACCAAACAAGCATAAAGTATCACAGTCACAAAGCACACCAGGGTCACACACACTCGGCCAAGGGTCTGAGTATAAGCGATGAGGAATGAGCCCACAATGAGGCTTTAAAAAGCCTCCCAGAATCTCAGAGTGAGGCCATCCACATTAACCTCTGAACTACCTAATCCCACAAGCTGAGCAAACCTTGACAGTAATGTTGCCAGTGATCACTGAGCTCCTGTGTATAATGTCACTGGTAATCACTGTATTACCTGTACACTTACACTATATACAGAGCTCCTGTGTATAATGTCACTGGTGGTAATAACAGTGTTGTTATTATTGTGGTTTGTATTCATAATCAGTATTGTAGTATTCCATCAATAAGTGGTGGTAATTTGTGGACTGTTCACAGTGTGGAAGTATTTCTCCGTGTATGAGTTATTATTTGGTCCCTATATGCTGGTAATATGTCATATTATTTGGTCACTATGTGGTGGTAATATGTGGTCTGGTCATGGTGTGGTTGTATTTGTGCCTTTTATGTGATATGATGCGGGTACTATGTGGTCTGGTCATGGTGTGGTGGTATTTCTCCCCTGTATGTGGTATTATTGGTCTTGGTACAGTGGATTGTGTTGTGTATGACGGTCATTAGTTCTCTCTGATATTAATTAGGAGAATATTCTTTATTTCCATTAGAGATTAAATACTTTGTAAACAGCGGCAGAGATGCACTTACAGGGGTTTCCTGTGGAAAAACGTAATCTCCTATTCACAGGACAAGTGATAACGTATTGATTGGGGGGGTCTAACTACTTGGACCCATTCAGCAAAATGTGGAACTTTTTATCCCCATTAGACTGGAGTGGCATGTCCGACTTGACCACTGATCCATTCATTCCCTCAGTGGCTGCACTTGTATTTTTATAGAAGCCCCAAAGAGAATGAATGCAGCTTCGGTCAGATATCTAACATGCTGCTCCATTTTAAAATGGGGATAAGTGTCCTATCAACGATAAAACTTTCTCATTCTTCCGGTCGGTGCAGTTTCTAATGGTCGGACGTATGCGATCAGCTATCCTATAGAGCCCATGGATCGGTGACAAATTGTTTTAACCAAAGAACCACATTAATGTAAACTACCGTAATTATACATTCCAGTTATGGGGGTGCACAGTAGATGTGCAGGAGCCGCCTGTGTTTTACAGCCGAGGCTCCACTATAATGGGGAAAACGACTGACAGATATTAGCATATAGCTGTAGCATGGGGCCCTAGAGTCCATTCCCCTGGTGGGCCCCAGACACCCCAGTTCGACCCTGAATATACGTCATTGTGGATTATCAGATACCGAATTTAGGGAAATTTCACTGTAATATGGAAGGCAATGACATGAATAGATAGCAAAATCAGGTTTGTCTACAATCTTTTTTATTTGTTAGGTTCTTTCCTGTTACAGCACTTCTGTTCTGTAGTATAAACCTCTCACACTAGTGCTAGCGCTAAACCTTGGTTTGCCTTCTTCTAAAGTCTCTGTTGTCCCTGCAGACTAGGACCTTCTCTCTTTACTCCTTGGGTATCCGCTGTCCTAGCAGGAAGTGAGAAACGTTCTCGTAAATCACAAGAATGGTACAGCAAGCGGGGTCGCTCAAAATAACTTGGGGGCAATTTTCTTTAGAAGTCTGTATATACTCGTGTATAAGCCGACCCATGTATAAGCCGACCCCCCTAATTTTGTCACAAAAAACTGGGAAAACTTATTGACTCACGTAAAAGCCTAGGTTGAAAAATGCCAAAGCTACTGGTAAATTTAAAAAAAAAATGGGCCCCATAAGATGCTCCATAAAGTTTATGATGGCCCCATATAATGCTCCATAAAGTTCATGATGGGTTCCATAAGATGCTCCATACAAAAATATGCCTAATAATGCTGCACAGTGAATAATGGTGGCCCTATAACATGGTCCATAATAACATATGCCCCATATAATGCTGCACAGTGATTGGTGGCCCCTTGTAATGCTGCACAGTGATTGGTGGCCCCTTATAATGCTGCGCAGTGATTAGTGGCCCCTTATAATGCTGCACAGTGATTAGTGGCCCCTTGTAATGCTGCACGGTGAGTGGCCAATTTTAATGCTGCACAGTGATTAGTGGCCCCTTATAATGCTGCACAGTGATTAGTGGCACCTTATAATGCTGCACATTGATTAGTGGCCCCTTACAATACTGCACGGTGATTAGTGGCACTCACCGTCCATTAGGGTAGATATCCGCAGAATATGGATATAGTAGATGGATACTCCCCTCTCAGGAAACCTTCCCTCATATGAGCTATGATGACTACATACCACTGCAAACAGCAGATGAAACTTGAGGCGCACTATTTAGAAGAGGAGTTTTCCCAAACATTTATGTGTTATCCATAAAATATTCTATAAATGTCTGATAGGCAGAGGTCCCGGACGTGAAACCCGCATCTGTCTACAGACCTGGGGGAACTATGAATGGAGAGATGGCCATTCACTATTGGGGAGGTTCCTATAAGATCTGAGTACTCAGCCTTGTGTTTGGTTATTTTCATAGACCTTGACATGAGCGGCAGGGTACATATGAAACCAGTGCTCCACCCAATTCTTCCTGAAGCAATTTTTTGGCTGATTCAAGACCCCTGTACTATTGATTTGAGGGTTCCTAAATGGTTGGAGACCCACACCAGTCTATTGTATTTGAGATGTTGTACCCTCTTAACGAAAGTTCAGAGGAAAATGCCTTCAACAAAACTGCTGGTTGGGTCGGATGTGGTATTCTGAGCCATTTGGTTTGTTGTCTCATATGTTTATGCTTAAAGTTCTTTATGGTTTGTACTTGTTGAGTTTATGGGACCTTTGTCTATACTGTACTGTTCCTTTATCAATTTTTTAGATAAGAATTCCATACTGTTAGGTGAAGAACTGGTGCTACCCTTCTTCACATTGAGGCATCATCCTACCATTGTGATCAGAAGCCCTATAACCCGGCTTCATTGTTAGGATGCAGGATTTATATAAATTAGCTCTACTGGGGTCTTACCAGTGCAGGCATTGAGGAAGAAGTACAAAATCAGCAGGCAAATGAGTAGTCAGAAACAAGCAAAGGTCAGGGCAGGCAGCAGTGCAGAAACATTACCGGAAACAAGCAGAGGTCAGGGCAGGCAGCAGTGCAAAAACATAACCGGAAACAACCATAAAACCAAAGAAAAAAAACGACCCACAGTCCATATAGTGCAGAATAATATACATTTTTATTAGTATCACAGATTAATAACCGGAAACAAGCAGAAGTCAGGGCAGGCGGCAGTGCAGAAACATAATCCATTGAGCAAGCTGAGGTCAGGGCAGGCGGCAGTGCAGAAACATAATCCATTGAGCAAGCTGAGGTCAGGGCAGGCGGCAGTTCAAAAACATAATCCATTGAGCAAGCAGAGGTCAGGCGGCAGTGCAGAAACATAATCCATTGAGCAAGCAGAGGTCAGGGCAGGCGGCAGTTCAAAAACATTATCCATTGAGCAAGCAGAGGTCAGGGCAGGCGGCAGTTCAAAAACATTATCCATTGAGCAAGCAGAGGTCAGGGCAGGCGGCAGTTCAAAAACATAATCCATTGAGCAAGCAGAGGTCAGGGCAGGTGGCAGTTCAAAAACATAATCCATTGAGCAAGCAGAGGTCAAGGCAGGCGACAGTGCAGAAACAATCCATTGAGCAAGCAGAGGTCAAGCAGGCGGCAGTTCAAAAACATAATCCATTGAGCAAGCAAAGGTCAGGGCAGGCGGCAGTGTAGATGCATAACTTTAAACAAGCAGAGGTCAGGGCAGGCGGCAGTATAGAAACATAATCCATTGATCAAGCCATAGTCAAAACCGGAAAATCTGTCTGAGAAGCAGCTGTGCAGAAGATGGTATGTGCTCGCCACTACATTTTCCACCGGCTAAATCAAAGTGCCGCGGAATTCTCTTCTCGGGAGAATGATCTTCCTAGCACTTGGAAGGAAACCCAAATCTCTCTTGTAGGCACGTTGTACATCTTGTGGGCTCATCAGCATTACTTGCATGATCTTTCCAGTGGTATAGCTGACTGGCAGGTGTGGTGTAGGATTGTAGCCTTGTTTAGCAGTCACCTTAATACGCGGTTGATGGTCGTAAGGCATACTGAGGAGTATACGTGCTTGAGAGGGAGTTAACTCCATCCAGGTGCATGGGGATGGGCTCCTGGGCAATGTGGCTGTTGTCTCTTCCTCATCTACTGTTCTGGTGAGTATCAGGCGTTCCTTCATACCCTCTGGCTCTGCGCTGATGTTTGCTGCAGGTTGTACGAATCGGCCTATTTCGGGCATTGTAGGATATGGTGGTGGACTTTTCAGTCTGGAATATCGGTCCTTTGCCTTTTCCGGTGTTTTGAACAGGCATTTAATAAATGACACGATATAATAAAGCACTGCCATCACATACCCCGTGAAGCCAGTTGGCCTTTGGTGGTGTTCAGGCCTCTGACTGTAAAGGGATGTCCTGGCATGTGGGAGACGTCTCCGTGGTTGGAACTTTCCTCCAGCTACGGGTGCAGCCATTAGGCTGCCTTCCCCTCCACACACACAAAAGTGTGTGCGGATGGTAGAAAACACTCCCAAAAAAAAGAAATAAAAGTTAAAAAAAAATAAACAAAACAAGTAAAAAGTGATTTACAAGTCGCTCTGGGTTAGTGTTCAGCTCTCCTCTCTATCTCTGCTTGCCTCGCACTGACCGTTCTTGCGGAACATTCCATGACTCGTGGACAACGCTTCTGTGATGTCATAAAGACGAACATGGCAATGGGTCTAATATAGGAGAACTAGTTATGTTACCCATGGCAGACCATCCAATACCAGCTGCCACTGTACGGATAGGGGTTAGCTGGATTGGGATGAGATGTATAAAAACTTACCGGTACAAGAGCCCAAGTCATTGCTTTATTTACTGTTTTTGCTTTTTTACCTGTTTACAGGCAAATCTTTCTATTTGATATTTTCAAACCTGTATAATTCTGTATCCTCATACGTGAGATAATGTGATGTATCTATTGTCAGCTTCTTCCAGGAATGTCTCCTCCTCTCTTCCCGGTAACACGGATCACCCGTGATGGGCACAGACCATTGCTGTAGTCGGAATTATTTCATATAGCTTCAGAATAAATGTTAAATAATATTGTATTTTTTCCATATA
Organism: Dendrobates tinctorius; assembly: GCF_039654945.1. Taxonomy (NCBI): domain Eukaryota; kingdom Metazoa; phylum Chordata; class Amphibia; order Anura; family Dendrobatidae; genus Dendrobates; species Dendrobates tinctorius. The sequence continues at coordinate 62,920,682 of NW_027361743.1, forward strand.
ATTGGCTCAGATCACTTTTTTTAATTTGTCTGTAATTCTAAGTAGTGATAAAAAAATAAATAATCCCAAGTGTGAACCTGGTGTAGAACGTACAAATTGTCCAGAGTCTCTCCTGGGCCATGTTCACACATGCAGAAGTGCTGCATTGTTTCCATAGGTATTCGCACTAAAGCAATCAAAACTTTTTATTGTATTTTTTTGTGGCAGTTTTTTCGAATGCATTTTTTTTAGTAGAGGAATGCTTCAGTTCCACAATTGGAGACTTCATTGGAATTTTGCATGCGTTTTTTATGCTCTCCATATACTATAGTGGAAAATATTAAACAAAAGCATCAAAAAGTTCACACTTCTGCTGCACCATTAGCCCCTGTATGTAGTACAGCTTAGGCCTCTTTCACACTTCAGTTTTTTGCATCAGTTCAAATCCGCCAAAAAGGCAGACAAGCGGATCCGTTCTGAACTGATGTGAACGGATGGCACAGGATCCTGAAAATGAGGAAATTTAAAGGAAACGCTGGTCGGGAAGGAGAGAGAGAGAGAGAGAGAGAGAGTAACGTTTAGCGGATCCTCAAAAAAAACGGATGAAACGGACAGCCATCCGTCACAATCCGCCATTAATGCAAGTCAATGGGGAAAAAACGGATCCTCAAAAAAAAATTGAGGATCCGTTTTTGTCAAAACCTGACGGATTGTGACTGATTGCAAAAAACTGAAGTGTGAAAGGGGCCTTAGGGAGCGATAAATGAAGTGAAAAGAAAAGTAAAACAACAAAAAAAGATTTAAACAAATATGAAAAAAAAACTCATAAAAGTTCAATTTTCCTCCATTGAAAATGAACATAAAAAAAAATGTCAAGTGATATCGCCACATCCAGCAAAGTCCGAGCTATCAAAATATAAAAATAATTAACCCAATTGGTAAACACAAAAAATTTAAAAACGCCAACATTGCGGTATTTTTTGGTCGCTGCAATACCACTTAAAATACGTAACAAGCAACTAAAATGTCATATCTATCCCAAAGTAATATCCATAATAACGTCTCGCCTTATGAAAAAATAATCCCTCTCATAGCTCTATTGAACGAAAAAGTAAAACTACGGGTCTCGGAAAATGGCAACACAAACTCCAACATATTTTTTATTTCAAAGTCTTGATTTTTTTCTACCACTAAAATAATTTAAAAATCTGGGCACGTTTAGTATCTCTGTAATCATACTGATGAGGAGAATCATATTACATGGTCATTTTTACCACATAATGTACGCCGTAAACATAATTAAGGTCAGAATTGCCTTTTTTTTCACAATTTTCCCATTTCCCTGTACATTGTGTGTCAGGATAAGTCACAACCACTGCCACCAATATTTCTTGAACACCACTTGCTCACGACACACCTGCCCTGGGATGTTACTATAAAGGTGAACCTCCCATATTCTTTTGTCCACTCACCTAAGCTTACCCCGCAGACAGTTCTCACATCACCATCACACTGTTTGCTGCTATCGGTCACTGTTTTGATAGGCCAGTGAGACACCTGCGCTGGGTCACACACTAGCACACATGCCACCCAGCTTTTCTGAGCCCCTGATAGGTGCTCTTCTTGTACTTTTGTATACACATACAGCAAAACACAACCAAGGTATACTCGCCGTCCTCAGGGTTTGGGGGACGTTTAGCGCAGAAAAGAACAAACTTATTAAAATTTAGATTTAAAGGGATCCTGTCAGCAGGATTGTGAACAGTAAAGTACAGACAGTGTCAGGTCTACACTGTTATACTGATTAAAATGAGGTGACCTGGGTGATGAAATGCATCTTGTGGTTGTTGTGTAATCTGTATTTGTAAATTTCAGTTATTGAGATTCTGGTGCTCCGGGTGTTTTTGGGGTTACAAAAAAAAGGTTTGCATTCATCAAAATGGTGCCTGTGCTGTGGTATAATACATGACTAATATCATATGTATACATGTGTAAGGGGTTGAGAGTCTTACCCCTTTAAACCCCCATGTTGCTGTTGTACTTGTATATATATTTATATATATGTTATACCATTGTTGCGCATTATCGTATATTTCATGTTGCTGTATTATTTATATAGCATAAGCTATGTTTCTGCACCTTGTACTTGGTAGGGACAGTGCAGTCTGGGCTATGGTCACTAGATGGGGCACTGAGCTCATTGCACAGTAGATGTAGCTGTAGGACATATAGGAGTTAACTGTAGGAGGGGATAGCTGGAGAATAAGCCAGGATGGTCTTCCAGTTTCAGGCAGTCAGAGGCCTGACCCCTTTGTGCTCGGGTGGGCTATATGCCTGAGCTGCCTAACTACCCCGTGATGTTAAAGCTGATGCCCAGCCATCTAGAGAAGAACATGGTACTGCAGAATCAGCAATAAAGTGGAAAAGAGTGTAAGTAAACAGAGGAAGATTGAAGGTTACCGTAAAAGGGTACTGGCAGGTCACTCCAGAATGTGGTGGAAAGCTACGTGGGCTGAATCTCTGATGTCCGGGGCGAAACATGCTGGAGAGCGCTTCACCGTGGTGACGCTATACAGGGAGGACACTGAGGAGCCATCTGAGACGCTTCGTCAAACGGAAACACTGCAAGGAACAGTGAAGGGAAAGATGAAGTAATGTGCTGTCTTTACTGTGATGAAAATGCTGGAAACTATGTGGATGTGCTGTGTCCTGAAGTAAATAAATTTGCTCAGTTAAGAGTTGCCCTGGACTGTGTCTCTATTCATTGGGATCAAGGATCAGCATCAAGTCGGCGTAGCAAAGGGGACGCTGACGGCACGGTGAGTATTCACCGTACCATGCAAGAGAAGAGGTACCGTTTTCCTGTAGAGGGAGGTCAGGGTATACAATGTCCGAACCCGAAATACTCAGCCACGACTACTGCCCTGGCTGACCTTTACACATAAAGTGTAGAAGTCGGGGGGGAAAGTGGGGAATGTGGTCTAGAAGTGATCAAGTATAGTGTGTTATTTTCTGCAGCAAACGTGTCCTGGCTGGAAGAGGAAGAAAAGCGAAGATGAATCGCTACAAATACAGAGGTCACTGGTAAGTCAGTGATTTACCTGGACACTTACATTATATAGTATATACAGAGCTCCTGTGTATAATGTCACTGGTGATCCTTGTATTACCTGTACGCTGACTATATGCAGAGCTCCTGTGTATAATGTTACTGGTGAGTCACTGTATTACCTGTACACTATACACTATATACAGAACTCCTGTGTATGTCTCCAGTGATCATTCTATTACTTGTACACTGACATTATATATACAGACAGGTAGCGTCGGACTGATTCTCCGGTGGGCCCTGGCATCTGGTGGGCCCTGGCACCTCTACTGGTATACAGGGACAGCAGTTGCCTAGGGCCCCCACTGCTCCAGGGGCCCCCAGCCAGTGCCACACAGCTGCTATGGGGGCCCTGCCAGCGGAGCAGCAGCGGGTGTCAGGAGGCAGGAGCCACTGTCCCCACTACTAAAGAGAAATGAATATTCATTCACTCTCGGCCTCCACTCACCCCGGGGCCCCGCTCCCCAACCTAGGCAGCCGGCGCCGCGCTCAATTGCAGTGGAAGAGAGAGCATCTCTCTCCCATCAGTCCCCTCTGCTCCTGACTCACAGCCGATGCGCGATGACGTCACTTCATCGCGCACCCGCTGTGTGTCTGGCAGACGGGTCAGCTGCTGACACTGAAGCCGTCATCAGCGTGGGAGCAGGAGGAGAGGTGAGTATTGTGGTTTGTTTTTTATATATCTCTATATCTATCTATATCTATCTCTATATCTATCTGTCTCTATATCTATATATCTCTATATCTATCTATTTCTATCTGTATATCTATATCTCTATCTCTATATCTATCTGTCTCTATCTTAGATATAGATAGATAGATAGATATAGAGGTAGATATAGATAGATATAAATAGTCTATATCCATCTATCTCTATACCTATCTATATCTATCTCTATCTATTATCTTTATATCTATCCATCTATATATCATCTATCCATAGATCTATCTATTTATCCCCTATCTATCTATCTATATACCTATCTATAGCTATCACTATCTATTATCTTTATATCTATCTATCTTTCTATCTATCTATCCATATATCTATTTATCCCCTATCTATCTATTTATCTATCTATATCTATCTAGGTCTATCTATCTCTATAGCTACCTATATCTTTCACTATCTATTATCTTTATATCTTTATATCTATCTGTCTATCCATAGATCTATCTATCTATTATCTATCTATACATCTAATTATCACATATCTATCTATCTATCTATCTGAATCAGATCTTTTTTATTAAACATTCAGGAATCAATACAGAAAGAATATGACATCTTATATAGCTATCTATCTATCTATCTAGTGTTATACCCTATGAGGGGGCAGCATTATACCCTATGAGGGGGTGCATTATACCCTATGAGGGGGGAGAAGCATTATACCCTATGAGGGGGCAGCCTTATACCCTATGAGGGGGTGCAATATACCTTATCTTCCAACAAAATTAATTCTAAGTCCTCCATTTTGTTGACGAGGCTTCTGGCATTTGTATACATGCACTTTATGTATGTCTGTACCTCTATTTCTTAAATTATTAACTGTTCTAACCTCACCCCCCATGCCACTACCACCCCCAATTTCATTATTTGTGCCCAGGTCTCTATCTACACAGTCTTCCCCTCTTATAAAATGAATACCCTCCCCTAGTTCCAAGTTTAAACACTCCTCCGCCCTTCTAGCCATTTTTTTCCCCAGCACAGCTGCACCCTCCCCATTGAGGTGCAGCCCGTCCCTAGCGTAGAACCTGTAGCCAACTGAGAAGTCGGCCCAGTTCTCCAGGAACCCAAACCCCTCCTTCCTACACTAATTCTTGAACCACTTATTAACTTCCCTAATCTCCTCTCTGGCGTGGCACGTGGTACAGGAAATATTTCCAAAAATACCACCTTGGAAGTCCTTGCCTTAAGATTGCAGCCTAATTCCCTGAAATCATCTTTAAGGACCTTCCACCTACCTCTGTGTCATTTGTACCAATGTGCACCATGACCGCTGGATCCTCACCAGCCCCTCCCAGTAATCTGTCAACCCGGTCAGCGATGTGTCAGACTTGCGCGCCAGATAGGCAGCACACCGTTCGACGATCCCTTTCTTTGTGACAGATTGCCCTATCTGTTCCCCTAATAATTGAGTCCCCCACTACCAGCACCTGTCTGGCCTGCCCTGCTCTCCTATTTCTCCCCTTACTGGAGCATATACTCCTCTGGCTTTCAGAGGACATGCCTTGCTGCAGCAGTGCTACCCCTGCACTGACACTCCCCTCATCTGCCAACTTGGCAAACTTATTGGGTTGTGCCAGATCAGGACTAGCCTCCCTGGCACTCTTCTGTCTACCCCACCTTCTAACTGTCACCCATCTTACTGCTTCACTGTCCTGCAGCTCCAACCTAGCATCCCCCCCTCATCTATCTCATTGAGCGTCTGCTCAGTGAGTAGAAGTCTCCTTTCCATATTGTCTATTGATCTCAGTGTTGCCAGCTGCACATTTAAATCCAGTATCTGGGCTTCCAAATGCACAATGTGCTCACATCTCGCACAGCAGTATGCACCCTCGACTGGCTGGTCAAGGATTGCGTACATGCGTCAAGACGTACACTGGATGGCATTGGCAATAGTGGAGCACATTCCTAATGGGGATTGCACCAGACAGAAAAGATAAGTAAAAATAAATAAAAAGTATTAATAAAATATAACAGCAATTCAGTAATACCTCCTTTGCAAACTCCCTGAATCCAAAGTCACTGAATCACAAGTCACACACTTACCACCGTTCGCACTGACGCTCAGGTCACACTCAGCTCGCTTACACTCGCTCAGGCAGAAGATTTAAAGAGATTTTTTTTCCCTTCACCAGCAAACCACCCTGCTGCTCAATGCACTTCCAAAAGCTCCTGTGTATAATTTCACTGGTGGTCACTGTATTACACTGACACTGTATGCAGATCTTCTGTGTATAAATATCAGGATCCTGTCAGCGTCGGCGAACTGCCATGGCTGAGCAGCGTGACTCACCCCTACTGCGGGAGGGCCCGGGGTCCGATACTGCAGGGAAAGTTGAGGCAGACGGGACCTGCGATGCTGAAGGTAGTAAGAAGTACAAGGACCTACGATCATGTGACCACAGGGGGCGGGGCTTAGTGTCCCACTTCTGAAGATGATTGTAGGACTCTACTACAGGAATCCTGGAGTAGAGGCGAGGGGAACTCAGGTCAGACAAACGGGCGGTCATACATGGAGAGGGCGGCGCGATACCAGAGGGGCGAGCAGAGAGTAGTCAGAACGTAAGCAATGAGTCATACATGGAGATAGCTGCACAGTACAAGAGGGGCAATCAGAGAATAGTCAGGTCATAGGCAATGAGTCATACACAGAGATAGCAACGCAGTACAAGAGGGACAGGCAGAACTCGTAACAGGGACAGAACCAGATCAAAACCAAACAAGCATAAAGTATTACAGTCACAAAGCACACCAGGGTCACACACACTCGGCCAAGGGTCTGAGTATAAACGATGAGGAATGAGCCCACAATGAGGCTTTAAAAAGCCTCCCAGAATCTCAGAGTGAGGCCATCCACATTAACCTCTGAACTACCTAATCCCACAAGCTGAGCAAACCTTGACAATAATGTTGCCAGTGATCACTGAGCTCCTGTGTATAATGTCACTGGTAATCACTATATTACCTGTACACTGACACTATATACAGAGGTACTGTGTATAATGTCACTGGTGGTAATAACAGTGTTGTTATTATTGTGGTTTGTATTCATAATCAGTACTGTAGTATTCCATCAATAAGTGGTGGTAATTTGTGGACTGTTCACAGTGTGGAAGTATTTCTCCGTGTATGAATTATTATTTGGTCCCTATATGCTGGTAATATGTCATATTATTCGGTCACTATGTGGTGGTAATATGTGGTCTGGTCATGGTGTGGTTGTATTTGTGCCTTTTATGTGATATGATGCGGGTACTATGTGGTCTGGTCATGGTGTGGTGGTATTTCTCCCCTGTATGTGGTATTATTGGTCTTGGTACAGTGGATTGTGTTGTGTTTGACGGTCATTAGTCTTCTCTGATATTAATTAGGAGAATATTCTTTATTTCCATTAGAGATTAAATACTTTGTAAACAGCGGCAGAGATGCACTTACAGGGGTTTCCTGTGGAAAAACGTAATCTCCTATTCACAGGACAAGTGATAACGTATTGATTGGGGGGGTCTAACTACTTGGACCCATTCAGCAAAATGTGGAACTTTTTATCCCCATTAGACTGGAGTGGCATGTCCGACTTGACCACTGATCCATTCATTCCCTCAGTGGCTGCACTTGTATTTTTATAGAAGCTCCAAAGAGAATGAATGAAGCTTCGGTCAGATATCTAACCTGCTGCTCCATTTTAAAATGGGGATAAGTGTCCTATCAACGATAAAACTTTCTCATTCTTCCGGTCGGTGCAGTTTCTAATGGTCGGACGTATGCGATCAGCTATCCTATAGAGCCCATGGATCGGTGATAAATTGTTTTAACCAAAGAACCACATTAATGTAAACTACCGTAATTATACATCCCAGTTATGGGGATGCACAGTAGATGTACAGGAGCCGCCTGTGTTTTACAGCCGATGCTCCACTATAATGGGGATAACGACTGACAGATATTAGCATATAGCTGTAGGATGGGGCCCTAGAGTCCATTCCCCTGGTGGGCCCCAGACACCCCAGTTCGACCCTGAATATACATCATTGTGGATTATCAGATACCGGATTTAGGGAAATTTCTCTGTAATATGGAAGGCAATGACATGAATAGATAGCAAAATCTGGTTTGTCTACAATCTTTTTTATTTGTTAGGTTCTTTCCTGTTACAGCACTTCTGTCCTGTAGTATAAACCTTCTCTCACACTAGTGCTAGCACTAAACCTTGGTTTGCCTTCTTCTAAAGTCTCTGTTGTCCCCGCAGACTTAGAGATTTCCAGCATTACTCCATGCAGCCATAAGGACCTTCTCTCTTTACTCCTTGGGTTTCCGCTGTCCTAGCAGGAAGTGAGAAACGTTCTCGTAAATCACAAGGATGGTACAGCAGGCGGGGTCGCTCAAAATAACTTGGGGGCAATTTTCTTTAGAAGTCCGTATATACTCGTGTATAAGCCGACCCATGTATAAGCCGACCACCCTAATTTTGTCACAAAAAACTGGGAAAACTTATTGACTCGCCTATAAACCTAGGGTGGAAAATGCCGAAGCTACTGGTAAATTTCAAAAATAAAATGGGCCCCATAAGATGCTCCATAAAGTTCATGATGGCCCCATATAATGCTCCATAAAGTTCATGATGGGTTCCATAAGATGCTCCATACAAAAATATGCCTAATAATGCTGCACAGTGAATAATGGTAGCCCTATAACATGGTCCATAATAACATATGCCCCATATAATGCTGCACAGTGATTGGTGGCCCCTTATAATGCTGCATGGAGAGTGGACCCTTATAATGCTGCACAATGATTAGTGGCCCCTTATAATGCTGCACAGTGATTAGTGGCCCCTTATAATGCTGCACAGTGATTAGTGGCCCCTTATAATGCTGCACATTGATTAGTGGCCCCTTACAATGCTGCACGGTGATTAGTGGCCACTTATAATGCTGCACAGTGATTAGTGGCCCCTTGAAATGCAGTGATTAGTGGCCCCTTATGCTGCACGGTGATTAGTGGCCCTTTGTAATGCTGCACAGTGATTAGTGGCCCCGTATAATGCTGCACAGTGATGAGAGGCCCCCTTATAATGCTGCACAGTGATGAGTGGCCTCTTATAATGCAGCACAGTGATGAGTGGCCCCATATAATGCTGCACAGTGATTACTGGCCCTATATAATGCTGCACAGTGATTACTGGCCCCATATAATGCTGCACAGTGATTAGTGGCCCCTTGTAATGCTGCACAGTGATTAGTGGCCCCTTGTAATGCTGCACAGTGATTAGTGGCCCCTTGTAATGCTGCACAGTTATTAGTGGCCCCTTGTAATGCTGCACAGTGATGAGTGGCCCCTTGTAATGCTGCACAGTGATGAGTGGCCCCTTATAATGCTGCACAGTGATTAGTGGCCCCTTGAAATGCTGCAGTGATTAGTGGCTCCTTATTATGCTGCACGGTGATTAGTGGCCCCTTATTATGCTGCACGGTGATGAGTGGCCCCTTATAATGCTGCAAGGTGATGAGTGGCCCCTTATAATGCTGCACAGTGATGAGTGGCCCCTTATAATGCTGCACAGTGATGAGTGGCCCCTTATAATGCTGCACAGTGATGAGTGGCCCCTTATAATGCTGCACAGTGATGAGTGGCCCCTTGTATTGCTGCACAGTGATTAGTGGCCCCTTACAATGCTGCTGCCGCAGCCTCAATTAAAAAAATGAAAAAAAAAACTATATACTCACCTTGTCACTGCTGCAGCTGCTGCTCCTCAGCGTTGCTGGCTCTGCAGTGACTGTTCAGGCAGAGGGCGCCTGCTAACTACGTCATGGCACCCTCTGACCTTAACGTCACTGCCAGAGGAAGCAAGACAGCAGAGCGATGCGCAGCGGTGGAATGGGGCACAGGTGAATATGGCTCCCCCCGTTATACTCACCTCTCCTGGCATGTCTCTGCAGCCCCCCGTGCTTGTTCCATCTTCTCAGTGCTGTTCTTCCTGCTTTCTGCGGTCACGTGGTGCCGCTCATTACATATGTGCATATTAATGAGGGTAATGAGCGTACCACGTGACCGCTGAAAGCAGGAAGAACAGCGCCGAGAAGATGGAATAAGCACGGGGGGCTGCAGAAACATGCCAGGAGAGGTGAGTATGATCTCCGACACCCCCCCCCCGCTCCCCCTCCCTGGCCGACCCCCGGTATATGACTCGCGTATAAGCCGAGAGGGGGACTTTCAGCCCCAAAAAATGGGCTGAAAATCTCGACTTATACGCGAGTATATACTGTAAGCCTTTTTTGTCCTTTAAGACAGAAGAAACAAAACTATTAACTCTTCTTCTAAGGTCTGACTGTGAGCTCGGACCCTCCCCAGCTATTTGTTAGGGCACTCCAGGCTAAGGGGTTGTACTGCTATGCTCTGTTATTGCAGACTTCATCATCCCAATCATAGTTCATCATCAGCACATCAGCCCCATCATAGTCCATCATCAGCACATCAACCCCATCATAGTCCATCATCAGCACATCAGCCCCATCATAGTCCATCATCAGCACATCAGCCCCATCATAGTCCATCATCAGCATATCAGCCCCATCATTGTCCCATAATGAAAGAAGTGTTGTTGCGCATTCTTAACAGCCGCTTGTTCCAGACACCCTGTTCTTAGGATTGGTGGGGGTCCTGGCAGTGAAACACCCGTAATCAGCAAGTTATGATCTACCAATGGCTAGGGGATAACTTGCTGAGGAGGCAGAAGTTGGGGACTACTGTTTTTAAAGACCGCAATACCTATATCAGGAGCTGTAAAGAAATATATGTTTCTAAGCTTTATCTTGAGTCCATTTTCCTTGTCGATAATTCTTAGATAATTCTGGGAAAAAAAGTATTTTAATACATATAACAAACTTAAATTGTCTTTGGAGAATAAAGTCTATCGGCGGTCAGTGCAGTGTACTACATTAGTTTGTGGGACAGAACATGTTGATAAAGGGTCGGTCTCATCACTGCACTCACCGTCCATAAGCTTTATTAGGGTAGATATCCACAGAATATGGATATAGTAGATGTATACCCCCTCTCAGGAATCCTTCCCTCATATTAGCTATGATGACTACATTCCACTGCAAACAGCAGAAGAAACTTGAGGCGCACTATTTACAAGAGGAGTTTTCCCATACATTTATGTGTTATCCATAAAATATTCTATAAATGTCTGATAGGCAGAGGTCCCGGACGTGAAACCCGCATCTGTCTACAGACCTGGGGAACTATGAATGTACAGATGGCCATTCACTATTGGGGAGGTTCCTATAAGATCTGAGTACTCAGCCTTGTGTTTGGTTATTTTCATAGACCTTGACATGAGCGGCAGGGTACATATGAAACCAGTGCTCCACCCAATTCTTCCTGAAGCAATTTTGTGGCTGATTCAAGACCCCTGTACTATTGATTTGAGGGTTCCTAAATGGTTGGAGACCCACACCAGTCTAATGTATTTGAGATGTTGTACCCTCTTAACGAAAGATCAGAGGAAAATACCTTCAACAAAACTGCTGGTTGGGTCGGATGTGGTATTCTGAGCCACTTGGTTTGTTGTCTCACATGTTTATGCTTAAAGTTCTTAATGGTTTGTTCTTGTTGAGTTTATGGGACCTTTGTCTATACTGTACTGTTCCTTTTTCATTTTTTTAGATAAGCATTCCATACTGTTAGGTGAAGAACTGGTGCTACCCTTCTTCACATTGAGGCATCATCCTACCATTGTGATCAGAAGCCCTATAACCCGGCTTCATTGTTAGGATGCAGGATTTATATAAATTAGCTCTACTGGGGTCTTAAAAGTGCAGGCATTGAGGAAGAAGTACAAAATCAGCAGGCAAATGAGTAGTCAGAAACAAGCAAAGGTCAGGGCAGGCAGCAGTGCAGAAACATAACCGGAAACAAGCAGAGGTCAGGGCAGGCAGCAGTGCAAAAACATAACCGGAAACAACCATAAAACCAAAGAAAAAAAACGACCCACAGTCCATATAGTGCAGAATAATATACATTTTTATTAGTATCACAGATTAATAACCGGAAACAAGCAGAGGTCAGGGCAGGCGGCAGTGCAGAAGCATAATCCATTGAGCAAGCTGAGGTCAGGGCAGGCGGCAGTGCAGAAACATAATCCATTGAGCAAGCTGAGGTCAGGGCAGGCGGCAGTTCAAAAACATAATCCATTGAGCAAGCAGAGGTCAGGCAGGCGGCAGTGCAGAAACATAATCCATTGAGCAAGCAGAGGTCAGGGCAGGCGTCAGTTCAAAAACATAATCCATTGAGCAAGCAGAGGTCAGGGCAGGCGGCAGTTCAAAAACATAATCCACTGAGCAAGCAGAGGTCAAGGCAGGCGGCAGTGCAGAAACATAATCCATTGAGCAAGCAGAGGTCAGGGTAGGCGGCAGTTCAAAAACATAATCCATTGAGCAAGCAGAGGTCAAGGCAGGCGGCAGTGCAGAAACAATCCATTGAGCAAGCAGAGGTCAGGCAGGCGGCAGTTCAAAAACATAATCCATTGAGCAAGCAAAGGTCAGGGCAGGCGGCAGTGTAGATGCATAACTTTAAACAAGCAGAGGTCAGGGCAGGCGGCAGTATAGAAACATGATCCATTGATCAAGCCATAGTCAAAACCGGAAAATCTGTCTAAGAAGCAGCTGTGCAGAAGATGGTATGTGCTTGCTGCAAGCAACTCGCCACTACATTTTCCGCTGGCTAAATCAAAGTGCCGCGGAATTCTCTTCTCGGGAGAATGATCTTCCTAGGACTTGGAAGGAAACCCAAATCTCTCTTGTAGGCACGTTGTACATCCTGTGGGCTCATCAGCATTACTTGCATGATCTTTCCAGTGGTATAGCTGACTGGCAGGTGTGGTGTAGGATTGTAGCCTTGTTTAGCAGTCACCTTAATACGCGGTTGATGGTCGTAAGGCATACTGAGGAGTATACGTGCTTGAGAGGGAGTTAGCTCCATCCAGGTGCATGGGGATGGGCTCCTGGGCAATGTGGCTGTTGTCTCTTCCTCATCTACTGTTCTGGTGAGTATCAGGCGTTCCTTCATACCCTCTGGCTCTGCGCTGATGTTTGCTGCAGGTTGTACGAATCGGCCTATTTCGGGCATTGTAGGATATGGTGGTGGACTTTTCAGTCTGGAATATCGGTCCTTTGCCTTTTCTGGTGTTTTGAACAGGCATTTAATAATTGACACGATATAATAAAGCACTGCCATCACATACCCCGTGAAGCCAGTTGGCCTTTGGTGGTGTTCAGGCCTCTGACTGTATAGGGATGTCCTGGCATGTGGGAGACGTCTCCGTGGTTGGAACTTTCCTCCAGCTACGGGTGCAGCCATTAGGCTGCCTTCCCCTCCACACACACAAAAGTGTGTGCGGATGGTAGAAAACACTCCCAAAAAAAAGAAATAAAAGTAAAAAAAATAAACAAAACAAGTAAAAAGTGATTTACAAGTCGCTCTGGGTTAGTGTTCAGCTCTCCTCTCTATCTCTGCTTGCCTCGCACTGACCGTTCTTGCGGAACATTCCATGACTCGTGGACAACGCTTCTGTGATGTCATAAAGACGAACATGGCAATGGGTCTAATATAGGAGAACTAGTTATGTTACCCATGGCAGACCATCCAATACCAGCTGCCACTGTACGGATAGGGGTTAGCTGGATTGGGATGAGATGTATAAAAACTTACCGGTACAATAGCGCAAGTCATTGCTTTATTTACTGTTTTTGCTTTTTTACCTGTTTACAGGCATATCTTTCTATTTGATATTTTCAAACCTGTATAATTCTGTATCCTCATATGTGAGATAATGTGATGTATCTATTGTCAGCTCCTTGTAGGAATGTCTCCTCCTCTCTTCCCGGTAACACGGATCACCCGTGATGGGCACAGACCATTGCTGTAGTCGGAATTATTTCATATAGCTTCAGAATAAATGTTAAATAATATTGTATTTTTTCCATATAATTGGCTCAGATCACTTTTTTTAATTTGTCTGTAATTCTAAGTAGTGATAAAAAAATAAATAACCCCAAGTGTGAACCTGGTGTAGAACGTACAAATTGTCCAGAGTCTCTCCTGGGCCATGTTCACACGTGCAGAAGTGCTGCATTGTTTCCATAGGTATTCGCACTAAAGCAATCAAAACTTTTTATTGTATTTTTTTGTGGCAGTTTTTTCGAATGCATTTTTTTTAGTAGAGGAATGCTTCAGTTCCACAATTGGAGACTTCATTGGAATTTTGCATGCGTTTTTTATGCTCTCCATATAATATAGTGGAAAATATTAAACAAAAGCATCAAAAAGTTCACACTTCTGCTGCACCATTAGCCCCTGTATGTAGTACAGCTTAGGCCTCTTTCACACTTCAGTTTTTTGCATCAGTTCAAATCCGCCAAAAAGGCAGACAAGCGGATCCGTTCTGAACTGATGTGAACGGATGGCACAGGATCCTGAAAATGAGGAAATTTAAAGGAAATGCTGGTCGGGAAGGAGAGAGAGAGAGAGTTTTGTTGCAAGCTCCGTTTTGAAATCTTTGAGGATGGTGACGGACAGCAACTTTTGGCGGATCCTCAAAAAAAAACCGGATGAAACGGACAGCCATCCGTCACAATCCGCCATTAATGCAAGTCAATGGGGAAAAAACGGATCCTCCAAAAAAAATTGAGGATCCGTTTTTGTCAAAACCTGACGGATTGTGACTGATTGCAAAAAACTGAAGTGTGAAAGGGGCCTTAGGGAGCGATAAATGAAGTGAAAAGAAAAGTAAAACAACAAAAAAAGATTTAAACAAATCTGAAAAAAAACTCATAAAAGTTCAATTTTCCTCCATTGAAAATGAACATAAAAAAAAATGTCAAGTGATATCGCCACATCCAGCAAAGTCCGAGCTATCAAAATATAAAAATAATTAACCCAATTGGTAAACACAAAAAATTTAAAAACGCCAACATTGCGGTATTTTTTGGTCGCTGCAATACCACTTAAAATACGTAACAAGCAACTAAAATGTCATATGTATCCCAAAGTAATATCCATAATAACGTCTCGCCTTATGAAAAAATAATCCCTCTCATAGCTCTATTGAACGAAAAAGTAAAACTACGGGTCTCGGAAAATGGCAACACAAACTCCAACATATTTTTTATTTCAAAGTCTTGATTTTTTTTCTACCACTAAAATAATTTAAAAATCTGGGCACGTTTAGTATCTCTGTAATCATACTGATGAGGAGAATCATATTACATGGTCATTTTTACCACATAATGTACGCCGTAAACATAATTAAGGTCAGAATTGCGTTTTTTTTCACAATTTTCCCATTTCCCTGTACATTGTGTGTCAGGATAAGTCACAACCACTGCCACCAATATTTCTTGAACACCACTTGCTCACGACACACCTGCCCTGGGATGTTACTATAAAGGTGAACCTCCCATATTCTTTTGTCCACTCACCTAAGCGCACCCCGCAGACAGTTCTCACATCCACATCACACTGTTTGCTGCTATCGGTCACTGTTTTGATAGGCCAGTGAGACACCTGCGCTGGGTCACACACTAGCACACATGCCACCCAGCTTTTCTGAGCCCCTGATAGGTGCTCTTCTTTTACTTTTGTATACACATACAGCAAAACACAACCAAGGTATACTCGCCGTCCTCAGGGTTTGGGGGACGTTTAGCGCAGAAAAGAACAAACTTATTAAAATTTAGATTTAAAGGGATCCTGTCAGCAGGATTGTGAACAGTAAAGTACAGACAGTGTCAGGTCTACGCTGTTATACTGATTAAAATGAGGTGACCTGGGTGATGAAATGCATCTTGTGGTTGTTGTGTAATCTGTATTTGTAAATTTCAGTTATTGAGATTCTGGTGCTCCGGGTGTTTGTGGGGTTACAAAAAAAAGGTTTGCATTCATCAAAATGGTGCCTGTGCTGTAGTATAATACATGACTAATATCAATATGTAGACATGTGTAAGGGGTTGAGAGTCTTACCCCTTTAAACCCCCATGTTGCTGTTGTACTTGTATATATATTTATATATATGTTATACCATTGTTGCGCATTATCGTATATTTCATGTTGCTGTATTATTTATATAGCATAAGCTATGTTTCTGCACCTTGTACTTGGTAGGGACAGTGCAGTCTGGGCTATGGTCACTAGATGGGGCACTGAGCTCATTGCACAGTAGATGTAGCTGTAGGACATATAGGAGTTAACTGTAGGAGGGGATAGCTGGAGAATAAGCCAGGATGGTCTTCCAGTTTCAGGCAGTCAGAGGCCTGACCCCTTTGTGCTCGGGTGGGCTATATGCCTGAGCTGCCTAACTACCCCGTGATGTTAAAGCTGATGCCCAGCCATCTAGAGAAGAACACGGTACTGCAGAATCAGCAATAAAGTGGAAAAGAGTGTAAGTAAACAGAGGAAGATTGAAGGTTACCGTAAAAGGGTACGGGCAGGTCACTCCAGAATGTGGTGGAAAGCTACGTGGGCTGAATCTCTGATGTCCGGGGCGAAACATGCTGGAGAGCGCTTCACCGTGGTGACGCTATACAGGGAGGACACTGAGGAGCCATCTGAGACGCTTCGTCAAACGGAAACACTGCAAGGAACAGTGAAGGGAAAGATGAAGTAATGTGCTGTCTTTACTGTGATGAAAATGCTGGAAACTATGTGGATGTGCTGTGTCCTGAAGAAAATAAATTTGCTCAGTTAAGAGTTGCCCTGGACTGTGTCTCTATTCATTGGGATCAAGGATCAGCATCAAGTCGGCGTAGCAAAGGGGACGCTGACGGCACGGTGAGTATTCACCGTACCATGCAAGAGAAGAGGTACCGTTTTCCTGTAGAGGGAGGTCAGGGTATACAATGCCCGAACCCGAAATACTCAGCCACGACTACTGCCCTGGCTGACCTTTACACATAAAGTGTAGAAGTCGGGGGGGAAAGTGGGGAATGTGGTCTAGAAGTGATCAAGTATAGTGTGTTATTTTCTGCAGCAAACGTGTCCTGGCTGGAAGAGGAAGAAAAGCAAAGATGAATCGCTACAAATACAGAGGTCACTGGTAAGTCAGTGATTTACCTGGACACTTACATTATATAGTATATACAGAGCTCCTGTGTATAATGTCACTGGTGATCCTTGTATTACCTGTACGCTGACTATATGCAGAGCTCCTGTGTATAATGTTACTGGTGAGTCACTGTATTACCTGTACACTATACACTATATACAGAACTCCTGTGTATGTCTCCAGTGATCATTCTATTACTTGTACACTGACATTATATATACAGACAGGTAGCGTCGGACTGATTCTCCGGTGGGCCCTGGCATCTGGTGGGCCCTGGCACCTCTACTGGTATACAGGGACAGCAGTTGCCTAGGGCCCCCACTGCTCCAGGGGCCCCCAGCCAGTGCCACACAGCTGCTATGGGGGCCCTGCCAGCGGAGCAGCAGCGGGTGTCAGGAGGCAGGAGCCACTGTCCCCACTACTAAAGAGAAATGAATATTCATTCACTCTCGGCCTTCACTCACCCCGGGGCCCCGCTCCCCAACCTAGGCAGCCGGCGCCGCGCTCAATTGCAGTGGAAGAGAGAGCATCTCTCTCCCATCAGTCCCCTCTGCTCCTGACTCACAGCCGATGCGCGATGACGTCACTTCATCGCGCACCCGCTGTGTGTGTCTGGCAGACGGGTCAGCTGCTGACACTGAAGCCGTCATCAGCGTGGGAGCAGGAGGAGAGGTGAGTATTGTGGTTTGTTTTTTATATATCTCTATATCTATCTATATCTATCTCTATATCTATCTGTCTCTATATCTATATATCTCTATATCTATCTATTTCTATCTGTATATCTATATCTCTATCTCTATATCTATCTGTCTCTATCTTAGATATAGAGATAGATATAGATAGATAGATAGATATAGAGGTAGATATAGATAGATATAAATAGTGTATATCCATCTATCTCTATACCTATCTATATCTATCTCTATCTATTATCTTTATATCTATCCATCTATATATCATCTATCCATAGATCTATCTATTTATCCCCTATCTATCTATCTATCTATCTATCTATCTATATACCTATCTATAGCTATCACTATCTATTATCTTTATATCTATCTATCTATCTATCTTTCTATCTATCTATCCATATATCTATTTATCCCCTATCTATCTATTTATCTATCTATATCTATCTAGGTCTATCTATCTCTATAGCTACCTATATCTTTCACTATCTATTATCTTTATATCTTTATATCTATCTGTCTATCCATAGATCTATCTATCTATTATCTATCTATACATCTAATTATCACATATCTATCTATCTATCTATCTAGTGTTATACCCTATGAGGGGGCAGCATTATACCCTATGAGGGGGTGCATTATACCCTATGAGGGGGGAGAAGCATTATACCCTATGAGGGGGCAGCCTTATACCCTATGAGGGGGTGCAATATACCTTATCTTCCAACAAAATTAATTCTAAGTCCTCCATTTTGTTGGCGAGGCTTCTGGCATTTGTATACATGCACTTTATGTATGTCTGTACCTCTATTTCTTAAATTATTAACTGTTCTAACCTCACCCCCCATGCCACTACCACCCCCAATTTCATTATTTGTGCCCAGGTCTCTATCTACACAGTCTTCCCCTCTTATAAAATGAATACCCTCCCCTAGTTCCAAGTTTAAACACTCCTCCACCCTTCTAGCCATTTTTTTCCCCAGCACAGCTGCACCCTCCCCATTGAGGTGCAGCCCGTCCCTAGCGTAGAACCTGTAGCCAACTGAGAAGTCGGCCCAGTTCTCCAGGAACCCAAACCCCTCCTACCTACACTAATTCTTGAACCACTTATTAACTTCCCTAATCTCCTCTCTGGCGTGGCACGTGGTACAGGAAATATTTCCAAAAATACCACCTTGGAGGTCCTTGCCTTAAGATTGCAGCCTAATTCCCTGAAATCATCTTTAAGGACCTTCCACCTACCTCTGTGTCATTTGTACCAATGTGCACCATGACCGCTGGATCCTCACCAGCCCCTCCCAGTAATCTGTCAACCCGGTCAGCGATGTGTCAGACTTGCGCGCCAGATAGGCAGCACACCGTTCGACGATCCCTTTCTTTGTGACAGATTGCCCTATCTGTTCCCCTAATAATTGAGTCCCCCACTACCAGCACCTGTCTGGCCTGCCCTGCTCTCCTATTTCTCCCCTTACTGGAGCATATACTCCTCTGGCTTTCAGAGGACATGCCTTGCTGCAGCAGTGCTACCCCTGCACTGACACTCCCCTCATCTGCCAACTTGGCAAACTTATTGGGTTGTGCCAGATCAGGACTAGCCTCCCTGGCACTCTTCTGTCTACCCCACCTTCTAACTGTCACCCATCTTACTGCTTCACTGTCCTGCAGCTCCAACCTAGCATCCCCCCCTCATCTATCTCATTGAGCGTCTGCTCAGTGAGTAGAAGTCTCCTTTCCATATTGTCTATTGATCTCAGTGTTGCCAGCTGCACATTTAAATCCAGTATCTGGGCTTCCAAATGCACAATGTGCTCACATCTCGCACAGCAGTATGCACCCTCGACTGGCTGGTCAAGGATTGCGTACATGCGGCAAGACGTACACTGGATGGCATTGGCAATAGTGGAGCACATTCCTAATGGGGATTGCACCAGACAGAAAAGATAAGTAAAAATAAATAAAAAGTATTAATAAAATATAACAGCAATTCAGTAATACCTCCTTTGCAAACTCCCTGAATCCAAAGTCACTGAATCACAAGTCACACACTTACCACCGTTCGCACTGACGCTCAGGTCACACTCAGCTCGCTTACACTCGCTCAGGCAGAAGATTTAAAGAGATTTTTTTTCCCTTCACCAGCAAACCACCCTGCTGCTCAATGCACTTCCAAAAGCTCCTGTGTATAATTTCACTGGTGGTCACTGTATTACACTGACACTGTATGCAGATCTTCTGTGTATAAATATCAGGATCCTGTCAGCGTCGGCGAACTGCCATGGCTGAGCAGCGTGACTCACCCCTACTGCGGGAGGGCCCGGGGTCCGATACTGCAGGGAAAGTTGAGGCAGACGGGACCTGTGATGCTGAAGGTAGTAAGAAGTACAAGGACCTACGATCATGTGACCACAGGGGGCGGGGCTTAGTGTCCCACTTCTGAAGATGATTGTAGGACTCTACTACAGGAATCCTGGAGTAGAGGCGAGGGGAACTCAGGTCAGACAAACGGGCGGTCATACATGGAGAGGGCGGCGCGATACCAGAGGGGCGAGCAGAGAGTAGTCAGAACGTAAGCAATGAGTCATACATGGAGATAGCTGCACAGTACAAGAGGGGCAATCAGAGAATAGTCAGGTCATAGGCAATGAGTCATACACAGAGATAGCAACGCAGTACAAGAGGGACAGGCAGAACTCGTAACAGGGACAGAACCAGATCAAAACCAAACAAGCATAAAGTATTACAGTCACAAAGCACACCAGGGTCACACACACTCGGCCAAGGGTCTGAGTATAAACGATGAGGAATGAGCCCACAATGAGGCTTTAAAAAGCCTCCCAGAATCTCAGAGTGAGGCCATCCACATTAACCTCTGAACTACCTAATCCCACAAGCTGAGCAAACCTTGACAATAATGTTGCCAGTGATCACTGAGCTCCTGTGTATAATGTCACTGGTAATCACTATATTACCTGTACACTGACACTATATACAGAGGTACTGTGTATAATGTCACTGGTGGTAATAACAGTGTTGTTATTATTGTGGTTTGTATTCATAATCAGTACTGTAGTATTCCATCAATAAGTGGTGGTAATTTGTGGACTGTTCACAGTGTGGAAGTATTTCTCCGTGTATGAATTATTATTTGGTCCCTATATGCTGGTAATATGTCATATTATTCGGTCACTATGTGGTGGTAATATGTGGTCTGGTCATGGTGTGGTTGTATTTGTGCCTTTTATGTGATATGATGCGGGTACTATGTGGTCTGGTCATGGTGTGGTGGTATTTCTCCCCTGTATGTGGTATTATTGGTCTTGGTACAGTGGATTGTGTTGTGTTTGACGGTCATTAGTCTTCTCTGATATTAATTAGGAGAATATTCTTTATTTCCATTAGAGATTAAATACTTTGTAAACAGCGGCAGAGATGCACTTACAGGGGTTTCCTGTGGAAAAACGTAATCTCCTATTCACAGGACAAGTGATAACGTATTGATTGGGGGGGTCTAACTACTTGGACCCATTCAGCAAAATGTGGAACTTTTTATCCCCATTAGACTGGAGTGGCATGTCCGACTTGACCACTGATCCATTCATTCCCTCAGTGGCTGCACTTGTATTTTTATAGAAGCTCCAAAGAGAATGAATGAAGCTTCGGTCAGATATCTAACCTGCTGCTCCATTTTAAAATGGGGATAAGTGTCCTATCAACGATAAAACTTTCTCATTCTTCCGGTCGGTGCAGTTTCTAATGGTCGGACGTATGCGATCAGCTATCCTATAGAGCCCATGGATCGGTGATAAATTGTTTTAACCAAAGAACCACATTAATGTAAACTACCGTAATTATACATCCCAGTTATGGGGATGCACAGTAGATGTACAGGAGCCGCCTGTGTTTTACAGCCGATGCTCCACTATAATGGGGATAACGACTGACAGATATTAGCATATAGCTGTAGGATGGGGCCCTAGAGTCCATTCCCCTGGTGGGCCCCAGACACCCCAGTTCGACCCTGAATATACATCATTGTGGATTATCAGATACCGGATTTAGGGAAATTTCTCTGTAATATGGAAGGCAATGACATGAATAGATAGCAAAATCTGGTTTGTCTACAATCTTTTTTATTTGTTAGGTTCTTTCCTGTTACAGCACTTCTGTCCTGTAGTATAAACCTTCTCTCACACTAGTGCTAGCACTAAACCTTGGTTTGCCTTCTTCTAAAGTCTCTGTTGTCCCCGCAGACTTAGAGATTTCCAGCATTACTCCATGCAGCCATAAGGACCTTCTCTCTTTACTCCTTGGGTTTCCGCTGTCCTAGCAGGAAGTGAGAAACGTTCTCGTAAATCACAAGGATGGTACAGCAGGCGGGGTCGCTCAAAATAACTTGGGGGCAATTTTCTTTAGAAGTCCGTATATACTCGTGTATAAGCCGACCCATGTATAAGCCGACCACCCTAATTTTGTCACAAAAAACTGGGAAAACTTATTGACTCGCCTATAAACCTAGGGTGGAAAATGCCGAAGCTACTGGTAAATTTCAAAAATAAAATGGGCCCCATAAGATGCTCCATAAAGTTCATGATGGCCCCATATAATGCTCCATAAAGTTCATGATGGGTTCCATAAGATGCTCCATACAAAAATATGCCTAATAATGCTGCACAGTGAATAATGGTAGCCCTATAACATGGTCCATAATAACATATGCCCCATATAATGCTGCACAGTGATTGGTGGCCCCTTATAATGCTGCATGGAGAGTGGACCCTTATAATGCTGCACAATGATTAGTGGCCCCTTATAATGCTGCACAGTGATTAGTGGCCCCTTATAATGCTGCACAGTGATTAGTGGCCCCTTATAATGCTGCACATTGATTAGTGGCCCCTTACAATGCTGCACGGTGATTAGTGGCCACTTATAATGCTGCACAGTGATTAGTGGCCCCTTGAAATGCAGTGATTAGTGGCCCCTTATGCTGCACGGTGATTAGTGGCCCTTTGTAATGCTGCACAGTGATTAGTGGCCCCGTATAATGCTGCACAGTGATGAGAGGCCCCCTTATAATGCTGCACAGTGATGAGTGGCCTCTTATAATGCAGCACAGTGATGAGTGGCCCCATATAATGCTGCACAGTGATTACTGGCCCTATATAATGCTGCACAGTGATTACTGGCCCCATATAATGCTGCACAGTGATTAGTGGCCCCTTGTAATGCTGCACAGTGATTAGTGGCCCCTTGTAATGCTGCACAGTGATTAGTGGCCCCTTGTAATGCTGCACAGTTATTAGTGGCCCCTTGTAATGCTGCACAGTGATGAGTGGCCCCTTGTAATGCTGCACAGTGATGAGTGGCCCCTTATAATGCTGCACAGTGATTAGTGGCCCCTTGAAATGCTGCAGTGATTAGTGGCTCCTTATTATGCTGCACGGTGATTAGTGGCCCCTTATTATGCTGCACGGTGATGAGTGGCCCCTTATAATGCTGCAAGGTGATGAGTGGCCCCTTATAATGCTGCACAGTGATGAGTGGCCCCTTATAATGCTGCACAGTGATGAGTGGCCCCTTATAATGCTGCACAGTGATGAGTGGCCCCTTATAATGCTGCACAGTGATGAGTGGCCCCTTGTATTGCTGCACAGTGATTAGTGGCCCCTTACAATGCTGCTGCCGCAGCCTCAATTAAAAAAATGAAAAAAAAAACTATATACTCACCTTGTCACTGCTGCAGCTGCTGCTCCTCAGCGTTGCTGGCTCTGCAGTGACTGTTCAGGCAGAGGGCGCCTGCTAACTACGTCATGGCACCCTCTGACCTTAACGTCACTGCCAGAGGAAGCAAGACAGCAGAGCGATGCGCAGCGGTGGAATGGGGCACAGGTGAATATGGCTCCCCCCGTTATACTCACCTCTCCTGGCATGTCTCTGCAGCCCCCCGTGCTTGTTCCATCTTCTCAGTGCTGTTCTTCCTGCTTTCTGCGGTCACGTGGTGCCGCTCATTACATATGTGCATATTAATGAGGGTAATGAGCGTACCACGTGACCGCTGAAAGCAGGAAGAACAGCGCCGAGAAGATGGAATAAGCACGGGGGGCTGCAGAAACATGCCAGGAGAGGTGAGTATGATCTCCGACACCCCCCCCCCGCTCCCCCTCCCTGGCCGACCCCCGGTATATGACTCGCGTATAAGCCGAGAGGGGGACTTTCAGCCCCAAAAAATGGGCTGAAAATCTCGACTTATACGCGAGTATATACTGTAAGCCTTTTTTGTCCTTTAAGACAGAAGAAACAAAACTATTAACTCTTCTTCTAAGGTCTGACTGTGAGCTCGGACCCTCCCCAGCTATTTGTTAGGGCACTCCAGGCTAAGGGGTTGTACTGCTATGCTCTGTTATTGCAGACTTCATCATCCCAATCATAGTTCATCATCAGCACATCAGCCCCATCATAGTCCATCATCAGCACATCAACCCCATCATAGTCCATCATCAGCACATCAGCCCCATCATAGTCCATCATCAGCACATCAGCCCCATCATAGTCCATCATCAGCATATCAGCCCCATCATTGTCCCATAATGAAAGAAGTGTTGTTGCGCATTCTTAACAGCCGCTTGTTCCAGACACCCTGTTCTTAGGATTGGTGGGGGTCCTGGCAGTGAAACACCCGTAATCAGCAAGTTATGATCTACCAATGGCTAGGGGATAACTTGCTGAGGAGGCAGAAGTTGGGGACTACTGTTTTTAAAGACCGCAATACCTATATCAGGAGCTGTAAAGAAATATATGTTTCTAAGCTTTATCTTGAGTCCATTTTCCTTGTCGATAATTCTTAGATAATTCTGGGAAAAAAAGTATTTTAATACATATAACAAACTTAAATTGTCTTTGGAGAATAAAGTCTATCGGCGGTCAGTGCAGTGTACTACATTAGTTTGTGGGACAGAACATGTTGATAAAGGGTCGGTCTCATCACTGCACTCACCGTCCATAAGCTTTATTAGGGTAGATATCCACAGAATATGGATATAGTAGATGTATACCCCCTCTCAGGAATCCTTCCCTCATATTAGCTATGATGACTACATTCCACTGCAAACAGCAGAAGAAACTTGAGGCGCACTATTTACAAGAGGAGTTTTCCCATACATTTATGTGTTATCCATAAAATATTCTATAAATGTCTGATAGGCAGAGGTCCCGGACGTGAAACCCGCATCTGTCTACAGACCTGGGGAACTATGAATGTACAGATGGCCATTCACTATTGGGGAGGTTCCTATAAGATCTGAGTACTCAGCCTTGTGTTTGGTTATTTTCATAGACCTTGACATGAGCGGCAGGGTACATATGAAACCAGTGCTCCACCCAATTCTTCCTGAAGCAATTTTGTGGCTGATTCAAGACCCCTGTACTATTGATTTGAGGGTTCCTAAATGGTTGGAGACCCACACCAGTCTAATGTATTTGAGATGTTGTACCCTCTTAACGAAAGATCAGAGGAAAATACCTTCAACAAAACTGCTGGTTGGGTCGGATGTGGTATTCTGAGCCACTTGGTTTGTTGTCTCACATGTTTATGCTTAAAGTTCTTAATGGTTTGTTCTTGTTGAGTTTATGGGACCTTTGTCTATACTGTACTGTTCCTTTTTCATTTTTTTAGATAAGCATTCCATACTGTTAGGTGAAGAACTGGTGCTACCCTTCTTCACATTGAGGCATCATCCTACCATTGTGATCAGAAGCCCTATAACCCGGCTTCATTGTTAGGATGCAGGATTTATATAAATTAGCTCTACTGGGGTCTTAAAAGTGCAGGCATTGAGGAAGAAGTACAAAATCAGCAGGCAAATGAGTAGTCAGAAACAAGCAAAGGTCAGGGCAGGCAGCAGTGCAGAAACATAACCGGAAACAAGCAGAGGTCAGGGCAGGCAGCAGTGCAAAAACATAACCGGAAACAACCATAAAACCAAAGAAAAAAAACGACCCACAGTCCATATAGTGCAGAATAATATACATTTTTATTAGTATCACAGATTAATAACCGGAAACAAGCAGAGGTCAGGGCAGGCGGCAGTGCAGAAGCATAATCCATTGAGCAAGCTGAGGTCAGGGCAGGCGGCAGTGCAGAAACATAATCCATTGAGCAAGCTGAGGTCAGGGCAGGCGGCAGTTCAAAAACATAATCCATTGAGCAAGCAGAGGTCAGGCAGGCGGCAGTGCAGAAACATAATCCATTGAGCAAGCAGAGGTCAGGGCAGGCGTCAGTTCAAAAACATAATCCATTGAGCAAGCAGAGGTCAGGGCAGGCGGCAGTTCAAAAACATAATCCACTGAGCAAGCAGAGGTCAAGGCAGGCGGCAGTGCAGAAACATAATCCATTGAGCAAGCAGAGGTCAGGGTAGGCGGCAGTTCAAAAACATAATCCATTGAGCAAGCAGAGGTCAAGGCAGGCGGCAGTGCAGAAACAATCCATTGAGCAAGCAGAGGTCAGGCAGGCGGCAGTTCAAAAACATAATCCATTGAGCAAGCAAAGGTCAGGGCAGGCGGCAGTGTAGATGCATAACTTTAAACAAGCAGAGGTCAGGGCAGGCGGCAGTATAGAAACATGATCCATTGATCAAGCCATAGTCAAAACCGGAAAATCTGTCTAAGAAGCAGCTGTGCAGAAGATGGTATGTGCTTGCTGCAAGCAACTCGCCACTACATTTTCCGCTGGCTAAATCAAAGTGCCGCGGAATTCTCTTCTCGGGAGAATGATCTTCCTAGGACTTGGAAGGAAACCCAAATCTCTCTTGTAGGCACGTTGTACATCCTGTGGGCTCATCAGCATTACTTGCATGATCTTTCCAGTGGTATAGCTGACTGGCAGGTGTGGTGTAGGATTGTAGCCTTGTTTAGCAGTCACCTTAATACGCGGTTGATGGTCGTAAGGCATACTGAGGAGTATACGTGCTTGAGAGGGAGTTAGCTCCATCCAGGTGCATGGGGATGGGCTCCTGGGCAATGTGGCTGTTGTCTCTTCCTCATCTACTGTTCTGGTGAGTATCAGGCGTTCCTTCATACCCTCTGGCTCTGCGCTGATGTTTGCTGCAGGTTGTACGAATCGGCCTATTTCGGGCATTGTAGGATATGGTGGTGGACTTTTCAGTCTGGAATATCGGTCCTTTGCCTTTTCTGGTGTTTTGAACAGGCATTTAATAATTGACACGATATAATAAAGCACTGCCATCACATACCCCGTGAAGCCAGTTGGCCTTTGGTGGTGTTCAGGCCTCTGACTGTATAGGGATGTCCTGGCATGTGGGAGACGTCTCCGTGGTTGGAACTTTCCTCCAGCTACGGGTGCAGCCATTAGGCTGCCTTCCCCTCCACACACACAAAAGTGTGTGCGGATGGTAGAAAACACTCCCAAAAAAAAGAAATAAAAGTAAAAAAAATAAACAAAACAAGTAAAAAGTGATTTACAAGTCGCTCTGGGTTAGTGTTCAGCTCTCCTCTCTATCTCTGCTTGCCTCGCACTGACCGTTCTTGCGGAACATTCCATGACTCGTGGACAACGCTTCTGTGATGTCATAAAGACGAACATGGCAATGGGTCTAATATAGGAGAACTAGTTATGTTACCCATGGCAGACCATCCAATACCAGCTGCCACTGTACGGATAGGGGTTAGCTGGATTGGGATGAGATGTATAAAAACTTACCGGTACAATAGCGCAAGTCATTGCTTTATTTACTGTTTTTGCTTTTTTACCTGTTTACAGGCATATCTTTCTATTTGATATTTTCAAACCTGTATAATTCTGTATCCTCATATGTGAGATAATGTGATGTATCTATTGTCAGCTCCTTGTAGGAATGTCTCCTCCTCTCTTCCCGGTAACACGGATCACCCGTGATGGGCACAGACCATTGCTGTAGTCGGAATTATTTCATATAGCTTCAGAATAAATGTTAAATAATATTGTATTTTTTCCATATAATTGGCTCAGATCACTTTTTTTAATTTGTCTGTAATTCTAAGTAGTGATAAAAAAATAAATAACCCCAAGTGTGAACCTGGTGTAGAACGTACAAATTGTCCAGAGTCTCTCCTGGGCCATGTTCACACGTGCAGAAGTGCTGCATTGTTTCCATAGGTATTCGCACTAAAGCAATCAAAACTTTTTATTGTATTTTTTTGTGGCAGTTTTTTCGAATGCATTTTTTTTAGTAGAGGAATGCTTCAGTTCCACAATTGGAGACTTCATTGGAATTTTGCATGCGTTTTTTATGCTCTCCATATAATATAGTGGAAAATATTAAACAAAAGCATCAAAAAGTTCACACTTCTGCTGCACCATTAGCCCCTGTATGTAGTACAGCTTAGGCCTCTTTCACACTTCAGTTTTTTGCATCAGTTCAAATCCGCCAAAAAGGCAGACAAGCGGATCCGTTCTGAACTGATGTGAACGGATGGCACAGGATCCTGAAAATGAGGAAATTTAAAGGAAATGCTGGTCGGGAAGGAGAGAGAGAGAGAGTTTTGTTGCAAGCTCCGTTTTGAAATCTTTGAGGATGGTGACGGACAGCAACTTTTGGCGGATCCTCAAAAAAAAACCGGATGAAACGGACAGCCATCCGTCACAATCCGCCATTAATGCAAGTCAATGGGGAAAAAACGGATCCTCCAAAAAAAATTGAGGATCCGTTTTTGTCAAAACCTGACGGATTGTGACTGATTGCAAAAAACTGAAGTGTGAAAGGGGCCTTAGGGAGCGATAAATGAAGTGAAAAGAAAAGTAAAACAACAAAAAAAGATTTAAACAAATCTGAAAAAAAACTCATAAAAGTTCAATTTTCCTCCATTGAAAATGAACATAAAAAAAAATGTCAAGTGATATCGCCACATCCAGCAAAGTCCGAGCTATCAAAATATAAAAATAATTAACCCAATTGGTAAACACAAAAAATTTAAAAACGCCAACATTGCGGTATTTTTTGGTCGCTGCAATACCACTTAAAATACGTAACAAGCAACTAAAATGTCATATGTATCCCAAAGTAATATCCATAATAACGTCTCGCCTTATGAAAAAATAATCCCTCTCATAGCTCTATTGAACGAAAAAGTAAAACTACGGGTCTCGGAAAATGGCAACACAAACTCCAACATATTTTTTATTTCAAAGTCTTGATTTTTTTTCTACCACTAAAATAATTTAAAAATCTGGGCACGTTTAGTATCTCTGTAATCATACTGATGAGGAGAATCATATTACATGGTCATTTTTACCACATAATGTACGCCGTAAACATAATTAAGGTCAGAATTGCGTTTTTTTTCACAATTTTCCCATTTCCCTGTACATTGTGTGTCAGGATAAGTCACAACCACTGCCACCAATATTTCTTGAACACCACTTGCTCACGACACACCTGCCCTGGGATGTTACTATAAAGGTGAACCTCCCATATTCTTTTGTCCACTCACCTAAGCGCACCCCGCAGACAGTTCTCACATCCACATCACACTGTTTGCTGCTATCGGTCACTGTTTTGATAGGCCAGTGAGACACCTGCGCTGGGTCACACACTAGCACACATGCCACCCAGCTTTTCTGAGCCCCTGATAGGTGCTCTTCTTTTACTTTTGTATACACATACAGCAAAACACAACCAAGGTATACTCGCCGTCCTCAGGGTTTGGGGGACGTTTAGCGCAGAAAAGAACAAACTTATTAAAATTTAGATTTAAAGGGATCCTGTCAGCAGGATTGTGAACAGTAAAGTACAGACAGTGTCAGGTCTACGCTGTTATACTGATTAAAATGAGGTGACCTGGGTGATGAAATGCATCTTGTGGTTGTTGTGTAATCTGTATTTGTAAATTTCAGTTATTGAGATTCTGGTGCTCCGGGTGTTTGTGGGGTTACAAAAAAAAGGTTTGCATTCATCAAAATGGTGCCTGTGCTGTAGTATAATACATGACTAATATCAATATGTAGACATGTGTAAGGGGTTGAGAGTCTTACCCCTTTAAACCCCCATGTTGCTGTTGTACTTGTATATATATTTATATATATGTTATACCATTGTTGCGCATTATCGTATATTTCATGTTGCTGTATTATTTATATAGCATAAGCTATGTTTCTGCACCTTGTACTTGGTAGGGACAGTGCAGTCTGGGCTATGGTCACTAGATGGGGCACTGAGCTCATTGCACAGTAGATGTAGCTGTAGGACATATAGGAGTTAACTGTAGGAGGGGATAGCTGGAGAATAAGCCAGGATGGTCTTCCAGTTTCAGGCAGTCAGAGGCCTGACCCCTTTGTGCTCGGGTGGGCTATATGCCTGAGCTGCCTAACTACCCCGTGATGTTAAAGCTGATGCCCAGCCATCTAGAGAAGAACACGGTACTGCAGAATCAGCAATAAAGTGGAAAAGAGTGTAAGTAAACAGAGGAAGATTGAAGGTTACCGTAAAAGGGTACGGGCAGGTCACTCCAGAATGTGGTGGAAAGCTACGTGGGCTGAATCTCTGATGTCCGGGGCGAAACATGCTGGAGAGCGCTTCACCGTGGTGACGCTATACAGGGAGGACACTGAGGAGCCATCTGAGACGCTTCGTCAAACGGAAACACTGCAAGGAACAGTGAAGGGAAAGATGAAGTAATGTGCTGTCTTTACTGTGATGAAAATGCTGGAAACTATGTGGATGTGCTGTGTCCTGAAGAAAATAAATTTGCTCAGTTAAGAGTTGCCCTGGACTGTGTCTCTATTCATTGGGATCAAGGATCAGCATCAAGTCGGCGTAGCAAAGGGGACGCTGACGGCACGGTGAGTATTCACCGTACCATGCAAGAGAAGAGGTACCGTTTTCCTGTAGAGGGAGGTCAGGGTATACAATGCCCGAACCCGAAATACTCAGCCACGACTACTGCCCTGGCTGACCTTTACACATAAAGTGTAGAAGTCGGGGGGGAAAGTGGGGAATGTGGTCTAGAAGTGATCAAGTATAGTGTGTTATTTTCTGCAGCAAACGTGTCCTGGCTGGAAGAGGAAGAAAAGCAAAGATGAATCGCTACAAATACAGAGGTCACTGGTAAGTCAGTGATTTACCTGGACACTTACATTATATAGTATATACAGAGCTCCTGTGTATAATGTCACTGGTGATCCTTGTATTACCTGTACGCTGACTATATGCAGAGCTCCTGTGTATAATGTTACTGGTGAGTCACTGTATTACCTGTACACTATACACTATATACAGAACTCCTGTGTATGTCTCCAGTGATCATTCTATTACTTGTACACTGACATTATATATACAGACAGGTAGCGTCGGACTGATTCTCCGGTGGGCCCTGGCATCTGGTGGGCCCTGGCACCTCTACTGGTATACAGGGACAGCAGTTGCCTAGGGCCCCCACTGCTCCAGGGGCCCCCAGCCAGTGCCACACAGCTGCTATGGGGGCCCTGCCAGCGGAGCAGCAGCGGGTGTCAGGAGGCAGGAGCCACTGTCCCCACTACTAAAGAGAAATGAATATTCATTCACTCTCGGCCTTCACTCACCCCGGGGCCCCGCTCCCCAACCTAGGCAGCCGGCGCCGCGCTCAATTGCAGTGGAAGAGAGAGCATCTCTCTCCCATCAGTCCCCTCTGCTCCTGACTCACAGCCGATGCGCGATGACGTCACTTCATCGCGCACCCGCTGTGTGTGTCTGGCAGACGGGTCAGCTGCTGACACTGAAGCCGTCATCAGCGTGGGAGCAGGAGGAGAGGTGAGTATTGTGGTTTGTTTTTTATATATCTCTATATCTATCTATATCTATCTCTATATCTATCTGTCTCTATATCTATATATCTCTATATCTATCTATTTCTATCTGTATATCTATATCTCTATCTCTATATCTATCTGTCTCTATCTTAGATATAGAGATAGATATAGATAGATAGATAGATATAGAGGTAGATATAGATAGATATAAATAGTCTATATCCATCTATCTCTATACCTATCTATATCTATCTCTATCTATTATCTTTATATCTATCCATCTATATATCATCTATCCATAGATCTATCTATTTATCCCCTATCTATCTATCTATCTATCTATCTATATACCTATCTATAGCTATCACTATCTATTATCTTTATATCTATCTATCTATCTATCTTTCTATCTATCTATCCATATATCTATTTATCCCCTATCTATCTATTTATCTATCTATATCTATCTAGGTCTATCTATCTCTATAGCTACCTATATCTTTCACTATCTATTATCTTTATATCTTTATATCTATCTGTCTATCCATAGATCTATCTATCTATTATCTATCTATACATCTAATTATCACATATCTATCTATCTATCTATCTAGTGTTATACCCTATGAGGGGGCAGCATTATACCCTATGAGGGGGTGCATTATACCCTATGAGGGGGGAGAAGCATTATACCCTATGAGGGGGCAGCCTTATACCCTATGAGGGGGTGCAATATACCTTATCTTCCAACAAAATTAATTCTAAGTCCTCCATTTTGTTGGCGAGGCTTCTGGCATTTGTATACATGCACTTTATGTATGTCTGTACCTCTATTTCTTAAATTATTAACTGTTCTAACCTCACCCCCCATGCCACTACCACCCCCAATTTCATTATTTGTGCCCAGGTCTCTATCTACACAGTCTTCCCCTCTTATAAAATGAATACCCTCCCCTAGTTCCAAGTTTAAACACTCCTCCACCCTTCTAGCCATTTTTTTCCCCAGCACAGCTGCACCCTCCCCATTGAGGTGCAGCCCGTCCCTAGCGTAGAACCTGTAGCCAACTGAGAAGTCGGCCCAGTTCTCCAGGAACCCAAACCCCTCCTACCTACACTAATTCTTGAACCACTTATTAACTTCCCTAATCTCCTCTCTGGCGTGGCACGTGGTACAGGAAATATTTCCAAAAATACCACCTTGGAGGTCCTTGCCTTAAGATTGCAGCCTAATTCCCTGAAATCATCTTTAAGGACCTTCCACCTACCTCTGTGTCATTTGTACCAATGTGCACCATGACCGCTGGATCCTCACCAGCCCCTCCCAGTAATCTGTCAACCCGGTCAGCGATGTGTCAGACTTGCGCGCCAGATAGGCAGCACACCGTTCGACGATCCCTTTCTTTGTGACAGATTGCCCTATCTGTTCCCCTAATAATTGAGTCCCCCACTACCAGCACCTGTCTGGCCTGCCCTGCTCTCCTATTTCTCCCCTTACTGGAGCATATACTCCTCTGGCTTTCAGAGGACATGCCTTGCTGCAGCAGTGCTACCCCTGCACTGACACTCCCCTCATCTGCCAACTTGGCAAACTTATTGGGTTGTGCCAGATCAGGACTAGCCTCCCTGGCACTCTTCTGTCTACCCCACCTTCTAACTGTCACCCATCTTACTGCTTCACTGTCCTGCAGCTCCAACCTAGCATCCCCCCCTCATCTATCTCATTGAGCGTCTGCTCAGTGAGTAGAAGTCTCCTTTCCATATTGTCTATTGATCTCAGTGTTGCCAGCTGCACATTTAAATCCAGTATCTGGGCTTCCAAATGCACAATGTGCTCACATCTCGCACAGCAGTATGCACCCTCGACTGGCTGGTCAAGGATTGCGTACATGCGGCAAGACGTACACTGGATGGCATTGGCAATAGTGGAGCACATTCCTAATGGGGATTGCACCAGACAGAAAAGATAAGTAAAAATAAATAAAAAGTATTAATAAAATATAACAGCAATTCAGTAATACCTCCTTTGCAAACTCCCTGAATCCAAAGTCACTGAATCACAAGTCACACACTTACCACCGTTCGCACTGACGCTCAGGTCACACTCAGCTCGCTTACACTCGCTCAGGCAGAAGATTTAAAGAGATTTTTTTTCCCTTCACCAGCAAACCACCCTGCTGCTCAATGCACTTCCAAAAGCTCCTGTGTATAATTTCACTGGTGGTCACTGTATTACACTGACACTGTATGCAGATCTTCTGTGTATAAATATCAGGATCCTGTCAGCGTCGGCGAACTGCCATGGCTGAGCAGCGTGACTCACCCCTACTGCGGGAGGGCCCGGGGTCCGATACTGCAGGGAAAGTTGAGGCAGACGGGACCTGTGATGCTGAAGGTAGTAAGAAGTACAAGGACCTACGATCATGTGACCACAGGGGGCGGGGCTTAGTGTCCCACTTCTGAAGATGATTGTAGGACTCTACTACAGGAATCCTGGAGTAGAGGCGAGGGGAACTCAGGTCAGACAAACGGGCGGTCATACATGGAGAGGGCGGCGCGATACCAGAGGGGCGAGCAGAGAGTAGTCAGAACGTAAGCAATGAGTCATACATGGAGATAGCTGCACAGTACAAGAGGGGCAATCAGAGAATAGTCAGGTCATAGGCAATGAGTCATACACAGAGATAGCAACGCAGTACAAGAGGGACAGGCAGAACTCGTAACAGGGACAGAACCAGATCAAAACCAAACAAGCATAAAGTATTACAGTCACAAAGCACACCAGGGTCACACACACTCGGCCAAGGGTCTGAGTATAAACGATGAGGAATGAGCCCACAATGAGGCTTTAAAAAGCCTCCCAGAATCTCAGAGTGAGGCCATCCACATTAACCTCTGAACTACCTAATCCCACAAGCTGAGCAAACCTTGACAATAATGTTGCCAGTGATCACTGAGCTCCTGTGTATAATGTCACTGGTAATCACTATATTACCTGTACACTGACACTATATACAGAGGTACTGTGTATAATGTCACTGGTGGTAATAACAGTGTTGTTATTATTGTGGTTTGTATTCATAATCAGTACTGTAGTATTCCATCAATAAGTGGTGGTAATTTGTGGACTGTTCACAGTGTGGAAGTATTTCTCCGTGTATGAATTATTATTTGGTCCCTATATGCTGGTAATATGTCATATTATTCGGTCACTATGTGGTGGTAATATGTGGTCTGGTCATGGTGTGGTTGTATTTGTGCCTTTTATGTGATATGATGCGGGTACTATGTGGTCTGGTCATGGTGTGGTGGTATTTCTCCCCTGTATGTGGTATTATTGGTCTTGGTACAGTGGATTGTGTTGTGTTTGACGGTCATTAGTCTTCTCTGATATTAATTAGGAGAATATTCTTTATTTCCATTAGAGATTAAATACTTTGTAAACAGCGGCAGAGATGCACTTACAGGGGTTTCCTGTGGAAAAACGTAATCTCCTATTCACAGGACAAGTGATAACGTATTGATTGGGGGGGTCTAACTACTTGGACCCATTCAGCAAAATGTGGAACTTTTTATCCCCATTAGACTGGAGTGGCATGTCCGACTTGACCACTGATCCATTCATTCCCTCAGTGGCTGCACTTGTATTTTTATAGAAGCTCCAAAGAGAATGAATGAAGCTTCGGTCAGATATCTAACCTGCTGCTCCATTTTAAAATGGGGATAAGTGTCCTATCAACGATAAAACTTTCTCATTCTTCCGGTCGGTGCAGTTTCTAATGGTCGGACGTATGCGATCAGCTATCCTATAGAGCCCATGGATCGGTGATAAATTGTTTTAACCAAAGAACCACATTAATGTAAACTACCGTAATTATACATCCCAGTTATGGGGATGCACAGTAGATGTACAGGAGCCGCCTGTGTTTTACAGCCGATGCTCCACTATAATGGGGATAACGACTGACAGATATTAGCATATAGCTGTAGGATGGGGCCCTAGAGTCCATTCCCCTGGTGGGCCCCAGACACCCCAGTTCGACCCTGAATATACATCATTGTGGATTATCAGATACCGGATTTAGGGAAATTTCTCTGTAATATGGAAGGCAATGACATGAATAGATAGCAAAATCTGGTTTGTCTACAATCTTTTTTATTTGTTAGGTTCTTTCCTGTTACAGCACTTCTGTCCTGTAGTATAAACCTTCTCTCACACTAGTGCTAGCACTAAACCTTGGTTTGCCTTCTTCTAAAGTCTCTGTTGTCCCCGCAGACTTAGAGATTTCCAGCATTACTCCATGCAGCCATAAGGACCTTCTCTCTTTACTCCTTGGGTTTCCGCTGTCCTAGCAGGAAGTGAGAAACGTTCTCGTAAATCACAAGGATGGTACAGCAGGCGGGGTCGCTCAAAATAACTTGGGGGCAATTTTCTTTAGAAGTCCGTATATACTCGTGTATAAGCCGACCCATGTATAAGCCGACCACCCTAATTTTGTCACAAAAAACTGGGAAAACTTATTGACTCGCCTATAAACCTAGGGTGGAAAATGCCGAAGCTACTGGTAAATTTCAAAAATAAAATGGGCCCCATAAGATGCTCCATAAAGTTCATGATGGCCCCATATAATGCTCCATAAAGTTCATGATGGGTTCCATAAGATGCTCCATACAAAAATATGCCTAATAATGCTGCACAGTGAATAATGGTAGCCCTATAACATGGTCCATAATAACATATGCCCCATATAATGCTGCACAGTGATTGGTGGCCCCTTATAATGCTGCATGGAGAGTGGACCCTTATAATGCTGCACAATGATTAGTGGCCCCTTATAATGCTGCACAGTGATTAGTGGCCCCTTATAATGCTGCACAGTGATTAGTGGCCCCTTATAATGCTGCACATTGATTAGTGGCCCCTTACAATGCTGCACGGTGATTAGTGGCCACTTATAATGCTGCACAGTGATTAGTGGCCCCTTGAAATGCAGTGATTAGTGGCCCCTTATGCTGCACGGTGATTAGTGGCCCTTTGTAATGCTGCACAGTGATTAGTGGCCCCGTATAATGCTGCACAGTGATGAGAGGCCCCCTTATAATGCTGCACAGTGATGAGTGGCCTCTTATAATGCAGCACAGTGATGAGTGGCCCCATATAATGCTGCACAGTGATTACTGGCCCTATATAATGCTGCACAGTGATTACTGGCCCCATATATTGCTGCACAGTGATTAGTGGCCCCTTGTAATGCTGCACAGTGATTAGTGGCCCCTTGTAATGCTGCACAGTGATTAGTGGCCCCTTGTAATGCTGCACAGTTATTAGTGGCCCCTTGTAATGCTGCACAGTGATGAGTGGCCCCTTGTAATGCTGCACAGTGATGAGTGGCCCCTTATAATGTTGCACAGTGATTAGTGGCCCCTTGAAATGCTGCAGTGATTAGTGGCTCCTTATTATGCTGCACGGTGATTAGTGGCCCCTTATTATGCTGCACGGTGATGAGTGGCCCCTTATAATGCTGCAAGGTGATGAGTGGCCCCTTATAATGCTGCACAGTGATGAGTGGCCCCTTATAATGCTGCACAGTGATGAGTGGCCCCTTATAATGCTGCACAGTGATGAGTGGCCCCTTATAATGCTGCACAGTGATGAGTGGCCCCTTGTATTGCTGCACAGTGATTAGTGGCCCCTTACAATGCTGCTGCCGCAGCCTCAATTAAAAAAATGAAAAAAAAAACTATATACTCACCTTGTCACTGCTGCAGCTGCTGCTCCTCAGCGTTGCTGGCTCTGCATTGTCTGTTCAGGCAGAGGGCGCCTGCTAACTACGTCATGGCACCCTCTGACCTTAACGTCACTGCCAGAGGAAGCAAGACAGCAGAGCGATGCGCAGCGGTGGAATGGGGCACAGGTGAATATGGCTCCCCCCGTTATACTCACCTCTCCTGGCATGTCTCTGCAGCCCCCCGTGCTTGTTCCATCTTCGCAGTGCTGTTCTTCCTGCTTTCTGCGGTCACATGGTGCCGCTCATTGCATATGTGCATATTAATGAGGGTAATGAGCGTACCACGTGACCGCTGAAAGCAGGAAGAACAGCGCCGAGAAGATGGAATAAGCACGGGGGGCTGCAGAAACATGCCAGGAGAGGTGAGTATGATCTCCGACACCCCCCCCGCTCCCCCTCCCTGGCCGACCCCCGGTATATGACTCGCGTATAAGCCGAGAGGGGGACTTTCAGCCCCAAAAAATGGGCTGAAAATCTCGACTTATACGCGAGTATATACTGTAAGCCTTTTTTGTCCTTTAAGACAGAAGAAACAAAACTATTAACTCTTCTTCTAAGGTCTGACTGTGAGCTCGGACCCTCCCCAGCTATTTGTTAGGGCACTCCAGGCTAAGGGGTTGTACTGCTATGCTCTGTTATTGCAGACTTCATCATCCCAATCATAGTTCATCATCAGCACATCAGCCCCATCATAGTCCATCATCAGCACATCAACCCCATCATAGTCCATCATCAGCACATCAGCCCCATCATAGTCCATCATCAGCACATCAGCCCCATCATAGTCCATCATCAGCATATCAGCCCCATCATTGTCCCATAATGAAAGAAGTGTTGTTGCGCATTCTTAACAGCCGCTTGTTCCAGACACCCTGTTCTTAGGATTGGTGGGGGTCCTGGCAGTGAAACACCCGTAATCAGCAAGTTATGATCTACCAATGGCTAGGGGATAACTTGCTGAGGAGGCAGAAGTTGGGGACTACTGTTTTTAAAGACCGCAATACCTATATCAGGAGCTGTAAAGAAATATATGTTTCTAAGCTTTATCTTGAGTCCATTTTCCTTGTCGATAATTCTTAGATAATTCTGGGAAAAAAAGTATTTTAATACATATAACAAACTTAAATTGTCTTTGGAGAATAAAGTCTATCGGCGGTCAGTGCAGTGTACTACATTAGTTTGTGGGACAGAACATGTTGATAAAGGGTCGGTCTCATCACTGCACTCACCGTCCATAAGCTTTATTAGGGTAGATATCCACAGAATATGGATATAGTAGATGTATACCCCCTCTCAGGAATCCTTCCCTCATATTAGCTATGATGACTACATTCCACTGCAAACAGCAGAAGAAACTTGAGGCGCACTATTTACAAGAGGAGTTTTCCCATACATTTATGTGTTATCCATAAAATATTCTATAAATGTCTGATAGGCAGAGGTCCCGGACGTGAAACCCGCATCTGTCTACAGACCTGGGGAACTATGAATGTACAGATGGCCATTCACTATTGGGGAGGTTCCTATAAGATCTGAGTACTCAACCTTGTGTTTGGTTATTTTCATAGACCTTGACATGAGCGGCAGGGTACATATGAAACCAGTGCTCCACCCAATTCTTCCTGAAGCAATTTTGTGGCTGATTCAAGACCCCTGTACTATTGATTTGAGGGTTCCTAAATGGTTGGAGACCCACACCAGTCTAATGTATTTGAGATGTTGTACCCTCTTAACGAAAGATCAGAGGAAAATACCTTCAACAAAACTGCTGGTTGGGTCGGATGTGGTATTCTGAGCCACTTGGTTTGTTGTCTCACATGTTTATGCTTAAAGTTCTTAATGGTTTGTTCTTGTTGAGTTTATGGGACCTTTGTCTATACTGTACTGTTCCTTTTTCATTTTTTTAGATAAGCATTCCATACTGTTAGGTGAAGAACTGGTGCTACCCTTCTTCACATTGAGGCATCATCCTACCATTGTGATCAGAAGCCCTATAACCCGGCTTCATTGTTAGGATGCAGGATTTATATAAATTAGCTCTACTGGGGTCTTAAAAGTGCAGGCATTGAGGAAGAAGTACAAAATCAGCAGGCAAATGAGTAGTCAGAAACAAGCAAAGGTCAGGGCAGGCAGCAGTGCAGAAACATAACCGGAAACAAGCAGAGGTCAGGGCAGGCAGCAGTGCAAAAACATAACCGGAAACAACCATAAAACCAAAGAAAAAAAACGACCCACAGTCCATATAGTGCAGAATAATATACATTTTTATTAGTATCACAGATTAATAACCGGAAACAAGCAGAGGTCAGGGCAGGCGGCAGTGCAGAAGCATAATCCATTGAGCAAGCTGAGGTCAGGGCAGGCGGCAGTGCAGAAACATAATCCATTGAGCAAGCTGAGGTCAGGGCAGGCGGCAGTTCAAAAACATAATCCATTGAGCAAGCAGAGGTCAGGCAGGCGGCAGTGCAGAAACATAATCCATTGAGCAAGCAGAGGTCAGGGCAGGCGTCAGTTCAAAAACATAATCCATTGAGCAAGCAGAGGTCAGGGCAGGCGGCAGTTCAAAAACATAATCCACTGAGCAAGCAGAGGTCAAGGCAGGCGGCAGTGCAGAAACATAATCCATTGAGCAAGCAGAGGTCAGGGTAGGCGGCAGTTCAAAAACATAATCCATTGAGCAAGCAGAGGTGAAGGCAGGCGGCAGTGCAGAAACAATCCATTGAGCAAGCAGAGGTCAGGCAGGCGGCAGTTCAAAAACATAATCCATTGAGCAAGCAAAGGTCAGGGCAGGCGGCAGTGTAGATGCATAACTTTAAACAAGCAGAGGTCAGGGCAGGCGGCAGTATAGAAACATGATCCATTGATCAAGCCATAGTCAAAACCGGAAAATCTGTCTAAGAAGCAGCTGTGCAGAAGATGGTATGTGCTTGCTGCAAGCAACTCGCCACTACATTTTCCGACGGCTAAATCAAAGTGCCGCGGAATTCTCTTCTCGGGAGAATGATCTTCCTAGGACTTGGAAGGAAACCCAAATCTCTCTTGTAGGCACGTTGTACATCCTGTGGGCTCATCAGCATTACTTGCATGATCTTTCCAGTGGTATAGCTGACTGGCAGGTGTGGTGTAGGATTGTAGCCTTGTTTAGCAGTCACCTTAATACGCGGTTGATGGTCGTAAGGCATACTGAGGAGTATACGTGCTTGAGAGGGAGTTAGCTCCATCCAGGTGCATGGGGATGGGCTCCTGGGCAATGTGGCTGTTGTCTCTTCCTCATCTACTGTTCTGGTGAGTATCAGGCGTTCCTTCATACCCTCTGGCTCTGCGCTGATGTTTGCTGCAGGTTGTACGAATCGGCCTATTTCGGGCATTGTAGGATATGGTGGTGGACTTTTCAGTCTGGAATATCGGTCCTTTGCCTTTTCTGGTGTTTTGAACAGGCATTTAATAATTGACACGATATAATAAAGCACTGCCATCACATACCCCGTGAAGCCAGTTGGCCTTTGGTGGTGTTCAGGCCTCTGACTGTATAGGGATGTCCTGGCATGTGGGAGACGTCTCCGTGGTTGGAACTTTCCTCCAGCTACGGGTGCAGCCATTAGGCTGCCTTCCCCTCCACACACACAAAAGTGTGTGCGGATGGTAGAAAACACTCCCAAAAAAAAGAAATAAAAGTAAAAAAAATAAACAAAACAAGTAAAAAGTGATTTACAAGTCGCTCTGGGTTAGTGTTCAGCTCTCCTCTCTATCTCTGCTTGCCTCGCACTGACCGTTCTTGCGGAACATTCCATGACTCGTGGACAACGCTTCTGTGATGTCATAAAGACGAACATGGCAATGGGTCTAATATAGGAGAACTAGTTATGTTACCCATGGCAGACCATCCAATACCAGCTGCCACTGTACGGATAGGGGTTAGCTGGATTGGGATGAGATGTATAAAAACTTACCGGTACAATAGCGCAAGTCATTGCTTTATTTACTGTTTTTGCTTTTTTACCTGTTTACAGGCAAATCTTTCTATTTGATATTTTCAAACCTGTATAATTCTGTATCCTCATATGTGAGATAATGTGATGTATCTATTGTCAGCTCCTTGTAGGAATGTCTCCTCCTCTCTTCCCGGTAACACGGATCACCCGTGATGGGCACAGACCATTGCTGTAGTCGGAATTATTTCATATAGCTTCAGAATAAATGTTAAATAATATTGTATTTTTTCCATATAATTGGCTCAGATCACTTTTTTTAATTTGTCTGTAATTCTAAGTAGTGATAAAAAAATAAATAACCCCAAGTGTGAACCTGGTGTAGAACGTACAAATTGTCCAGAGTCTCTCCTGGGCCATGTTCACACGTGCAGAAGTGCTGCATTGTTTCCATAGGTATTCGCACTAAAGCAATCAAAACTTTTTATTGTATTTTTTTGTGGCAGTTTTTTCGAATGCATTTTTTTTAGTAGAGGAATGCTTCAGTTCCACAATTGGAGACTTCATTGGAATTTTGCATGCGTTTTTTATGCTCTCCATATACTATAGTGGAAAATATTAAACAAAAGCATCAAAAAGTTCACACTTCTGCTGCACCATTAGCCCCTGTATGTAGTACAGCTTAGGCCTCTTTCACACTTCAGTTTTTTGCATCAGTTCAAATCCGCCAAAAAGGCAGACAAGCGGATCCGTTCTGAACTGATGTGAACGGATGGCACAGGATCCTGAAAATGAGGAAATTTAAAGGAAACGCTGGTCGGGAAGGAGAGAGAGAGAGAGAGAGTTTTGTTGCAAGCTCCGTTTTGAAATCTTTGAGGATGGTGACGGACAGCAACTTTTGGCGGATCCTCAAAAAAAAAACGGATGAAACGGACAGCCATCCGTCACAATCCGCCATTAATGCAAGTCAATGGGGAAAAAACGGATCCTCAAAAAAAAACTGAGGATCCGTTTTTGTCAAAACCTGACGGATTGTGACTGATTGCAAAAAACTGAAGTGTGAAAGGGGCCTTAGGGAGCGATAAATGAAGTGAAAAGAAAAGTAAAACAACAAAAAAAGATTTAAACAAATCTGAAAAAAAAACTCATAAAAGTTCAATTTTCCTCCATTGAAAATGAACATAAAAAAAAATGTCAAGTGATATCGCCACATCCAGCAAAGTCCGAGCTATCAAAATATAAAAATAATTAACCCAATTGGTAAACACAAAAAATTTAAAAACGCCAACATTGCGGTATTTTTTGGTCGCTGCAATACCACTTAAAATACGTAACAAGCAACTAAAATGTCATATGTATCCCAAAGTAATATCCATAATAACGTCTCGCCTTATGAAAAAATAATCCCTCTCATAGCTCTATTGAACGAAAAAGTAAAACTACGGGTCTCGGAAAATGGCAACACAAACTCCAACATATTTTTTATTTCAAAGTCTTGATTTTTTTTCTACCACTAAAATAATTTAAAAATCTGGGCACGTTTAGTATCTCTGTAATCATACTGATGAGGAGAATCATATTACATGGTCATTTTTACCACATAATGTACGCCGTAAACATAATTAAGGTCA
This sequence comes from Dendrobates tinctorius, assembly GCF_039654945.1. Lineage (NCBI taxonomy): Eukaryota > Metazoa > Chordata > Amphibia > Anura > Dendrobatidae > Dendrobates > Dendrobates tinctorius. The sequence continues at coordinate 62,963,423 of NW_027361743.1, forward strand.
GAATTGCGTTTTTTTTCACAATTTTCCCATTTCCCTGTACATTGTGTGTCAGGATAAGTCACAACCACTGCCACCAATATTTCTTGAACACCACTTGCTCACGACACACCTGCCCTGGGATGTTGCTATAAAGGTGAACCTCCCATATTCTTTTGTCCACTCACCTAAGCGCACCCCGCAGACAGTTCTCACATCCACATCACACTGTTTGCTGCTATCGGTCACTGTTTTGATAGGCCAGTGAGACACCTGCGCTGGGTCACACACTAGCACACATGCCACCCAGCTTTTCTGAGCCCCTGATAGGTGCTCTTCTTTTACTTTTGTATACACATACAGCAAAACACAACCAAGGTATACTCGCCGTCCTCAGGGTTTGGGGGACGTTTAGCGCAGAAAAGAACAAACTTATTAAAATTTAGATTTAAAGGGATCCTGTCAGCAGGATTGTGAACAGTAAAGTACAGACAGTGTCAGGTCTACGCTGTTATACTGATTAAAATGAGGTGACCTGGGTGATGAAATGCATCTTGTGGTTGTTGTGTAATCTGTATTTGTAAATTTCAGTTATTGAGATTCTGGTGCTCCGGGTGTTTGTGGGGTTACAAAAAAAAGGTTTGCATTCATCAAAATGGTGCCTGTGCTGTAGTATAATACATGACTAATATCAATATGTAGACATGTGTAAGGGGTTGAGAGTCTTACCCCTTTAAACCCCCATGTTGCTGTTGTACTTGTATATATATTTATATATATGTTATACCATTGTTGCGCATTATCGTATATTTCATGTTGCTGTATTATTTATATAGCATAAGCTATGTTTCTGCACCTTGTACTTGGTAGGGACAGTGCAGTCTGGGCTATGGTCACTAGATGGGGCACTGAGCTCATTGCACAGTAGATGTAGCTGTAGGACATATAGGAGTTAACTGTAGGAGGGGATAGCTGGAGAATAAGCCAGGATGGTCTTCCAGTTTCAGGCAGTCAGAGGCCTGACCCCTTTGTGCTCGGGTGGGCTATATGCCTGAGCTGCCTAACTACCCCGTGATGTTAAAGCTGATGCCCAGCCATCTAGAGAAGAACACGGTACTGCAGAATCAGCAATAAAGTGGAAAAGAGTGTAAGTAAACAGAGGAAGATTGAAGGTTACCGTAAAAGGGTACGGGCAGGTCACTCCAGAATGTGGTGGAAAGCTACGTGGGCTGAATCTCTGATGTCCGGGGCGAAACATGCTGGAGAGCGCTTCACCGTGGTGACGCTATACAGGGAGGACACTGAGGAGCCATCTGAGACGCTTCGTCAAACGGAAACACTGCAAGGAACAGTGAAGGGAAAGATGAAGTAATGTGCTGTCTTTACTGTGATGAAAATGCTGGAAACTATGTGGATGTGCTGTGTCCTGAAGAAAATAAATTTGCTCAGTTAAGAGTTGCCCTGGACTGTGTCTCTATTCATTGGGATCAAGGATCAGCATCAAGTCGGCGTAGCAAAGGGGACGCTGACGGCACAGTGAGTATTCACCGTACCATGCAAGAGAAGAGGTACCGTTTTCCTGTAGAGGGAGGTCAGGGTATACAATGCCCGAACCCGAAATACTCAGCCACGACTACTGCCCTGGCTGACCTTTACACATAAAGTGTAGAAGTCGGGGGGGAAAGTGGGGAATGTGGTCTAGAAGTGATCAAGTATAGTGTGTTATTTTCTGCAGCAAACGTGTCCTGGCTGGAAGAGGAAGAAAAGCGAAGATGAATCGCTACAAATACAGAGGTCACTGGTAAGTCAGTGATTTACCTGGACACTTACATTATATAGTATATACAGAGCTCCTGTGTATAATGTCACTGGTGATCCTTGTATTACCTGTACGCTGACTATATGCAGAGCTCCTGTGTATAATGTTACTGGTGAGTCACTGTATTACCTGTACACTATACACTATATACAGAACTCCTGTGTATGTCTCCAGTGATCATTCTATTACTTGTACACTGACATTATATATACAGACAGGTAGCGTCGGACTGATTCTCCGGTGGGCCCTGGCATCTGGTGGGCCCTGGCACCTCTACTGGTATACAGGGACAGCAGTTGCCTAGGGCCCCCACTGCTCCAGGGGCCCCCAGCCAGTGCCACACAGCTGCTATGGGGGCCCTGCCAGCGGAGCAGCAGCGGGTGTCAGGAGGCAGGAGCCACTGTCCCCACTACTAAAGAGAAATGAATATTCATTCACTCTCGGCCTCCACTCACCCCGGGGCCCCGCTCCCCAACCTAGGCAGCCGGCGCTGCGCTCAATTTCAGTGGAATAGAGAGCATCTCTCTCCCATCAGTCCCCTCTGCTCCTGACTCACAGCCGATGCGCGATGACGTCACTTCATCGCGCACCCGCTGTGTGTCTGGCAGACGGGTCAGCTGCTGACACTGAAGCCGTCATCAGCGTGGGAGCAGGAGGAGAGGTGAGTATTGTGGTTTGTTTTTTATATATCTCTATATCTATCTATATCTATCTCTATATCTATCTGTCTCTATATCTATATATCTCTATATCTATCTATTTCTATCTGTATATCTATATCTCTATCTCTATCTGTCTCTATCTTAGATATAGAGATAGATATAGATAGATAGATAGATAGATATAGAGGTAGATATAGATAGATATAAATAGTCTATATCCATCTATCTCTATACCTATCTATATCTATCTCTATCTATTATCTTTATATCTATCCATCTATATATCATGTATCCATAGATCTATCTATTTATCCCCTATCTATCTATCTATATACCTATCTATAGCTATCACTATCTATTATCTTTATATCTATCTATCTATCTATCCATATATCTATTTATCCCCTATCTATCTATTTATCTATCTATATCTATCTAGGTCTATCTATCTATCTCTATAGCTACCTATATCTTTCACTATCTATTATCTTTATATCTTTATTTCTATCTGTCTATCCATAGATCTATCTATCTATTATCTATCTATACATCTAATTATCACATATCTATCTATCTATCTAGTGTTATACCCTATGAGGGGGCAGCATTATACCCTATGAGGGGGTGCATTATACCCTATGAGGGGGGAGAAGCATTATACCCTATGAGGGGGCAGCCTTATACCCTATGAGGGGGTGCAATATACCTTATCTTCCAACAAAATTAATTCTAAGTCCTCCATTTTGTTGGCGAGGCTTCTGGCATTTGTATACATGCACTTTATGTATGTCTGTACCTCTATTTCTTAAATTATTAACTGTTCTAACCTCACCCCCCATGCCACTACCACCTCCAATTTCATTATTTGTGCCCAGGTCTCTATCTACACAGTCTTCCCCTCTTATAAAATGAATACCCTCCCCTAGTTCCAAGTTTAAACACTCCTCCACCCTTCTAGCCATTTTTTTCCCCAGCACAGCTGCACCCTCCCCATTGAGGTGCAGCCCATCCCTAGCGTAGAACCTGTAGCCAACTGAGAAGTCGGCCCAGTTCTCCAGGAACCCAAACCCCTCCTTCCTACACTAATTCTTGAACCACTTATTAACTTCCCTAATCTCCTCTCTGGCGTGGCACGTGGTACAGGAAATATTTCCAAAAATACCACCTTGGAAGTCCTTGCCTTAAGATTGCAGCCTAATTCCCTGAAATCATCTTTAAGGACCTTCCACCTACCTCTGTGTCATTTGTACCAATGTGCACCATGACCGCTGGATCCTCACCAGCCCCTCCCAGTAATCTGTCAACCCGGTCAGCGATGTGTCAGACTTGCGCGCCAGATAGGCAGCACACCGTTCGACGATCCCTTTCTTTGTGACAGATTGCCCTATCTGTTCCCCTAATAATTGAGTCCCCCACTACCAGCACCTGTCTGGCCTGCCCTGCTCTCCTATTTCTCCCCTTACTGGAGCATATACTCCTCTGGCTTTCAGAGGACATGCCTTGCTGCAGCAGTGCTACCCCTGCACTGACACTCCCCTCATCTGCCAACTTGGCAAACTTATTGGGTTGTGCCAGATCAGGACTAGCCTCCCTGGCACTCTTCTGTCTACCCCACCTTCTAACTGTCACCCATCTTACTGCTTCACTGTCCTGCAGCTCCAACCTAGCATCCCCCCCTCATCTATCTCATTGAGCGTCTGCTCAGTGAGTAGAAGTCTCCTTTCCATATTGTCTATTGATCTCAGTGTTGCCAGCTGCACATTTAAATCCAGTATCTGGGCTTCCAAATGCACAATGTGCTCACATCTCGCACAGCAGTATGCACCCTCGACTGGCTGGTCAAGGATTGCGTACATGCGTCAAGACGTACACTGGATGGCATTGGCAATAGTGGAGCACATTCCTAATGGGGATTGCACCAGACAGAAAAGCTAAGTAAAAATAAATAAAAAGTATTAATAAAATATAACAGCAATTCAGTAATACCTCCTTTGCAAACTCCCTGAATCCAAAGTCACTGAATCACAAGTCACACACTTACCACCGTTCGCACTGACGCTCAGGTCACACTCAGCTCGCTTACACTCGCTCAGGCAGAAGATTTAAAGAGATTTTTTTTCCCTTCACCAGCAAACCACCCTGCTGCTCATTGCACTTCCAAAAGCTCCTGTGTATAATTTCACTGGTGGTCACTGTATTACACTGACACTGTATGCAGATCTTCTGTGTATAAATATCAGGATCCTGTCAGCGTCGGCGAACTGCCATGGCTGAAGAGCGTGACTCACCCCTACTGCGGGAGGGCCCGGGGTCCGATACTGCAGGGAAAGTTGAGGCAGACGGGACCTGCGATGCTGAAGGTAGTAAGAAGTACAAGGACCTACGATCATGTGACCACAGGGGGCGGGGCTTAGTGTCCCACTTCTGAAGATGATTGTAGGACTCTACTACAGGAATCCTGGAGTAGAGGCGAGGGGAACTCAGGTCAGACAAACGGGCGGTCATACATGGAGAGGGCGGCGCGATACCAGAGGGGCGAGCAGAGAGTAGTCAGAACGTAAGCAATGAGTCATACATGGAGATAGCTGCACAGTACAAGAGGGGCAATCAGAGAATAGTCAGGTCATAGGCAATGAGTCATACACAGAGATAGCAACGCAGTACAAGAGGGACAGGCAGAACTCGTAACAGGGACAGAACCAGATCAAAACCAAACAAGCATAAAGTATTACAGTCACAAAGCACACCAGGGTCACACACACTCGGCCAAGGTTCTGAGTATAAACGATGAGGAATGAGCCCACAATGAGGCTTTAAAAAGCCTCCCAGAATCTCAGAGTGAGGCCATCCACATTAACCTCTGAACTACCTAATCCCACAAGCTGAGCAAACCTTGACAATAATGTTGCCAGTGATCACTGAGCTCCTGTGTATAATGTCACTGGTAATCACTATATTACCTGTACACTGACACTATATACAGAGGTACTGTGTATAATGTCACTGGTGGTAATAACAGTGTTGTTATTATTGTGGTTTGTATTCATAATCAGTACTGTAGTATTCCATCAATAAGTGGTGGTAATTTGTGGACTGTTCACAGTGTGGAAGTATTTCTCCGTGTATGAATTATTATTTGGTCCCTATATGCTGGTAATATGTCATATTATTCGGTCACTATGTGGTGGTAATATGTGGTCTGGTCATGGTGTGGTTGTATTTGTGCCTTTTATGTGATATGATGCGGGTACTATGTGGTCTGGTCATGGTGTGGTGGTATTTCTCCCCTGTATGTGGTATTATTGGTCTTGGTACAGTGGATTGTGTTGTGTTTGACGGTCATTAGTCTTCTCTGATATTAATTAGGAGAATATTCTTTATTTCCATTAGAGATTAAATACTTTGTAAACAGCGGCAGAGATGCACTTACAGGGGTTTCCTGTGGAAAAACGTAATCTCCTATTCACAGGACAAGTGATAACGTATTGATTGGGGGGGTCTAACTACTTGGACCCATTCAGCAAAATGTGGAACTTTTTATCCCCATTAGACTGGAGTGGCATGTCCGACTTGACCACTGATCCATTCATTCCCTCAGTGGCTGCACTTGTATTTTTATAGAAGCTCCAAAGAGAATGAATGAAGCTTCGGTCAGATATCTAACCTGCTGCTCCATTTTAAAATGGGGATAAGTGTCCTATCAACGATAAAACTTTCTCATTCTTCCGGTCGGTGCAGTTTCTAATGGTCGGACGTATGCGATCAGCTATCCTATAGAGCCCATGGATCGGTGATAAATTGTTTTAACCAAAGAACCACATTAATGTAAACTACCGTAATTATACATCCCAGTTATGGGGATGCACAGTAGATGTACAGGAGCCGCCTGTGTTTTACAGCCGATGCTCCACTATAATGGGGATAACGACTGACAGATATTAGCATATAGCTGTAGGATGGGGCCCTAGAGTCCATTCCCCTGGTGGGCCCCAGACACCCCAGTTCGACCCTGAATATACATCATTGTGGATTATCAGATACCGGATTTAGGGAAATTTCTCTGTAATATGGAAGGCAATGACATGAATAGATAGCAAAATCTGGTTTGTCTACAATCTTTTTTATTTGTTAGGTTCTTTCCTGTTACAGCACTTCTGTCCTGTAGTATAAACCTTCTCTCACACTAGTGCTAGCACTAAACCTTGGTTTGCCTTCTTCTAAAGTCTCTGTTGTCCCCGCAGACTTAGAGATTTCCAGCATTACTCCATGCAGCCATAAGGACCTTCTCTCTTTACTCCTTGGGTTTCCGCTGTCCTAGCAGGAAGTGAGAAACGTTCTCGTAAATCACAAGGATGGTACAGCAGGCGGGGTCGCTCAAAATAACTTGGGGGCAATTTTCTTTAGAAGTCCGTATATACTCGTGTATAAGCCGACCCATGTATAAGCCGACCACCCTAATTTTGTCACAAAAAACTGGGAAAACTTATTGACTCGCCTATAAACCTAGGGTGGAAAATGCCGAAGCTACTGGTAAATTTCAAAAATAAAATGGGCCCCATAAGATGCTCCATAAAGTTCATGATGGCCCCATATAATGCTCCATAAAGTTCATGATGGGTTCCATAAGATGCTCCATACAAAAATATGCCTAATAATGCTGCACAGTGAATAATGGTAGCCCTATAACATGGTCCATAATAACATATGCCCCATATAATGCTGCACAGTGATTGGTGGCCCCTTATAATGCTGCATGGAGAGTGGACCCTTATAATGCTGCACAATGATTAGTGGCCCCTTATAATGCTGCACAGTGATTAGTGGCCCCTTATAATGCTGCACAGTGATTAGTGGCCCCTTATAATGCTGCACAGTGATTAGTGGCCCCTTATAATGCTGCACAGTGATTAGTGGCCCCTTATAATGCTGCACATTGATTAGTGGCCCCTTACAATGCTGCACGGTGATTAGTGGCCACTTATAATGCTGCACAGTGATTAGTGGCCCCTTGAAATGCAGTGATTAGTGGCCCCTTATGCTGCACGGTGATTAGTGGCCCTTTGTAATGCTGCACAGTGATTAGTGGCCCCGTATAATGCTGCACAGTGATGAGAGGCCCCCTTATAATGCTGCACAGTGATGAGTGGCCTCTTATAATGCAGCACAGTGATGAGTGGCCCCATATAATGCTGCACAGTGATTACTGGCCCTATATAATGCTGCACAGTGATTACTGGCCCCATATAATGCTGCACAGTGATTAGTGGCCCCTTGTAATGCTGCACAGTGATTAGTGGCCCCTTGTAATGCTGCACAGTGATTAGTGGCCCCTTGTAATGCTGCACAGTTATTAGTGGCCCCTTGTAATGCTGCACAGTGATGAGTGGCCCCTTGTAATGCTGCACAGTGATGAGTGGCCCCTTATAATGCTGCACAGTGATTAGTGGCCCCTTGAAATGCTGCAGTGATTAGTGGCTCCTTATTATGCTGCACGGTGATTAGTGGCCCCTTATTATGCTGCACGGTGATGAGTGGCCCCTTATAATGCTGCAAGGTGATGAGTGGCCCCTTATAATGCTGCACAGTGATGAGTGGCCCCTTATAATGCTGCACAGTGATGAGTGGCCCCTTATAATGCTGCACAGTGATGAGTGGCCCCTTATAATGCTGCACAGTGATGAGTGGCCCCTTGTATTGCTGCACAGTGATTAGTGGCCCCTTACAATGCTGCTGCCGCAGCCTCAATTAAAAAAATGAAAAAAAAAACTATATACTCACCTTGTCACTGCTGCAGCTGCTGCTCCTCAGCGTTGCTGGCTCTGCAGTGACTGTTCAGGCAGAGGGCGCCTGCTAACTACGTCATGGCACCCTCTGACCTTAACGTCACTGCCAGAGGAAGCAAGACAGCAGAGCGATGCGCAGCGGTGGAATGGGGCACAGGTGAATATGGCTCCCCCCGTTATACTCACCTCTCCTGGCATGTCTCTGCAGCCCCCCGTGCTTGTTCCATCTTCTCAGTGCTGTTCTTCCTGCTTTCTGCGGTCACGTGGTGCCGCTCATTACATATGTGCATATTAATGAGGGTAATGAGCGTACCACGTGACCGCTGAAAGCAGGAAGAACAGCGCCGAGAAGATGGAATAAGCACGGGGGGCTGCAGAAACATGCCAGGAGAGTTGAGTATGATCTCCGACACCCCCCCCCGCTCCCCCTCCCTGGCCGACCCCCGGTATATGACTCGCGTATAAGCCGAGAGGGGGACTTTCAGCCCCAAAAAATTGGCTGAAAATCTCGACTTATACGCGAGTATATACTGTAAGCCTTTTTTGTCCTTTAAGACAGAAGAAACAAAACTATTAACTCTTCTTCTAAGGTCTGACTGTGAGCTCGGACCCTCCCCAGCTATTTGTTAGGGCACTCCAGGCTAAGGGGTTGTACTGCTATGCTCTGTTATTGCAGACTTCATCATCCCAATCATAGTTCATCATCAGCACATCAGCCCCATCATAGTCCATCATCAGCACATCAACCCCATCATAGTCCATCATCAGCACATCAGCCCCATCATAGTCCATCATCAGCACATCAGCCCCATCATAGTCCATCATCAGCATATCAGCCCCATCATTGTCCCATAATGAAAGAAGTGTTGTTGCGCATTCTTAACAGCCGCTTGTTCCAGACACCCTGTTCTTAGGATTGGTGGGGGTCCTGGCAGTGAAACACCCGTAATCAGCAAGTTATGATCTACCAATGGCTAGGGGATAACTTGCTGAGGAGGCAGAAGTTGGGGACTACTGTTTTTAAAGACCGCAATACCTATATCAGGAGCTGTAAAGAAATATATGTTTCTAAGCTTTATCTTGAGTCCATTTTCCTTGTCGATAATTCTTAGATAATTCTGGGAAAAAAAGTATTTTAATACATATAACAAACTTAAATTGTCTTTGGAGAATAAAGTCTATCGGCGGTCAGTGCAGTGTACTACATTAGTTTGTGGGACAGAACATGTTGATAAAGGGTCGGTCTCATCACTGCACTCACCGTCCATAAGCTTTATTAGGGTAGATATCCACAGAATATGGATATAGTAGATGTATACCCCCTCTCAGGAATCCTTCCCTCATATTAGCTATGATGACTACATTCCACTGCAAACAGCAGAAGAAACTTGAGGCGCACTATTTACAAGAGGAGTTTTCCCATACATTTATGTGTTATCCATAAAATATTCTATAAATGTCTGATAGGCAGAGGTCCCGGACGTGAAACCCGCATCTGTCTACAGACCTGGGGAACTATGAATGTACAGATGGCCATTCACTATTGGGGAGGTTCCTATAAGATCTGAGTACTCAGCCTTGTGTTTGGTTATTTTCATAGACCTTGACATGAGCGGCAGGGTACATATGAAACCAGTGCTCCACCCAATTCTTCCTGAAGCAATTTTGTGGCTGATTCAAGACCCCTGTACTATTGATTTGAGGGTTCCTAAATGGTTGGAGACCCACACCAGTCTAATGTATTTGAGATGTTGTACCCTCTTAACGAAAGATCAGAGGAAAATACCTTCAACAAAACTGCTGGTTGGGTCGGATGTGGTATTCTGAGCCACTTGGTTTGTTGTCTCACATGTTTATGCTTAAAGTTCTTAATGGTTTGTTCTTGTTGAGTTTATGGGACCTTTGTCTATACTGTACTGTTCCTTTTTCATTTTTTTAGATAAGCATTCCATACTGTTAGGTGAAGAACTGGTGCTACCCTTCTTCACATTGAGGCATCATCCTACCATTGTGATCAGAAGCCCTATAACCCGGCTTCATTGTTAGGATGCAGGATTTATATAAATTAGCTCTACTGGGGTCTTAAAAGTGCAGGCATTGAGGAAGAAGTACAAAATCAGCAGGCAAATGAGTAGTCAGAAACAAGCAAAGGTCAGGGCAGGCAGCAGTGCAGAAACATAACCGGAAACAAGCAGAGGTCAGGGCAGGCAGCAGTGCAAAAACATAACCGGAAACAACCATAAAACCAAAGAAAAAAAACGACCCACAGTCCATATAGTGCAGAATAATATACATTTTTATTAGTATCACAGATTAATAACCGGAAACAAGCAGAGGTCAGGGCAGGCGGCAGTGCAGAAGCATAATCCATTGAGCAAGCTGAGGTCAGGGCAGGCGGCAGTGCAGAAACATAATCCATTGAGCAAGCTGAGGTCAGGGCAGGCGGCAGTTCAAAAACATAATCCATTGAGCAAGCAGAGGTCAGGCAGGCGGCAGTGCAGAAACATAATCCATTGAGCAAGCAGAGGTCAGGGCAGGCGTCAGTTCAAAAACATAATCCATTGAGCAAGCAGAGGTCAGGGCAGGCGGCAGTTCAAAAACATAATCCACTGAGCAAGCAGAGGTCAAGGCAGGCGGCAGTGCAGAAACATAATCCATTGAGCAAGCAGAGGTCAGGGTAGGCGGCAGTTCAAAAACATAATCCATTGAGCAAGCAGAGGTGAAGGCAGGCGGCAGTGCAGAAACAATCCATTGAGCAAGCAGAGGTCAGGCAGGCGGCAGTTCAAAATCATAATCCATTGAGCAAGCAAAGGTCAGGGCAGGCGGCAGTGTAGATGCATAACTTTAAACAAGCAGAGGTCAGGGCAGGCGGCAGTATAGAAACATGATCCATTGATCAAGCCATAGTCAAAACCGGAAAATCTGTCTAAGAAGCAGCTGTGCAGAAGATGGTATGTGCTTGCTGCAAGCAACTCGCCACTACATTTTCCGCCGGCTAAATCAAAGTGCCGCGGAATTCTCTTCTCGGGAGAATGATCTTCCTAGGACTTGGAAGGAAACCCAAATCTCTCTTGTAGGCACGTTGTACATCCTGTGGGCTCATCAGCATTACTTGCATGATCTTTCCAGTGGTATAGCTGACTGGCAGGTGTGGTGTAGGATTGTAGCCTTGTTTAGCAGTCACCTTAATACGCGGTTGATGGTCGTAAGGCATACTGAGGAGTATACGTGCTTGAGAGGGAGTTAGCTCCATCCAGGTGCATGGGGATGGGCTCCTGGGCAATGTGGCTGTTGTCTCTTCCTCATCTACTGTTCTGGTGAGTATCAGGCGTTCCTTCATACCCTCTGGCTCTGCGCTGATGTTTGCTGCAGGTTGTACGAATCGGCCTATTTCGGGCATTGTAGGATATGGTGGTGGACTTTTCAGTCTGGAATATCGGTCCTTTGCCTTTTCTGGTGTTTTGAACAGGCATTTAATAATTGACACGATATAATAAAGCACTGCCATCACATACCCCGTGAAGCCAGTTGGCCTTTGGTGGTGTTCAGGCCTCTGACTGTATAGGGATGTCCTGGCATGTGGGAGACGTCTCCGTGGTTGGAACTTTCCTCCAGCTACGGGTGCAGCCATTAGGCTGCCTTCCCCTCCACACACACAAAAGTGTGTGCGGATGGTAGAAAACACTCCCAAAAAAAAGAAATAAAAGTAAAAAAAATAAACAAAACAAGTAAAAAGTGATTTACAAGTCGCTCTGGGTTAGTGTTCAGCTCTCCTCTCTATCTCTGCTTGCCTCGCACTGACCGTTCTTGCGGAACATTCCATGACTCGTGGACAACGCTTCTGTGATGTCATAAAGACGAACATGGCAATGGGTCTAATATAGGAGAACTAGTTATGTTACCCATGGCAGACCATCCAATACCAGCTGCCACTGTACGGATAGGGGTTAGCTGGATTGGGATGAGATGTATAAAAACTTACCGGTACAATAGCGCAAGTCATTGCTTTATTTACTGTTTTTGCTTTTTTACCTGTTTACAGGCAAATCTTTCTATTTGATATTTTCAAACCTGTATAATTCTGTATCCTCAAACGTGAGATAATGTGATGTATCTATTGTCAGCTCCTTGTAGGAATGTCTCCTCCTCTCTTCCCGGTAACACGGATCACCCGTGATGGGCACAGACCATTGCTGTAGTCGGAATTATTTCATATAGCTTCAGAATAAATGTTAAATAATATTGTATTTTTTCCATATAATTGGCTCAGATCACTTTTTTTAATTTGTCTGTAATTCTAAGTAGTGATAAAAAAATAAATAACCCCAAGTGTGAACCTGGTGTAGAACGTACAAATTGTCCAGAGTCTCTCCTGGGCCATGTTCACACGTGCAGAAGTGCTGCATTGTTTCCATAGGTATTCGCACTAAAGCAATCAAAACTTTTTATTGTATTTTTTTGTGGCAGTTTTTTCGAATGCATTTTTTTTAGTAGAGGAATGCTTCAGTTCCACAATTGGAGACTTCATTGGAATTTTGCATGCGTTTTTTATGCTCTCCATATAATATAGTGGAAAATATTAAACAAAAGCATCAAAAAGTTCACACTTCTGCTGCACCATTAGCCCCTGTATGTAGTACAGCTTAGGCCTCTTTCACACTTCAGTTTTTTGCATCAGTTCAAATCCGCCAAAAAGGCAGACAAGCGGATCCGTTCTGAACTGATGTGAACGGATGGCACAGGATCCTGAAAATGAGGAAATTTAAAGGAAATGCTGGTCGGGAAGGAGAGAGAGAGAGAGAGAGTTTTGTTGCAAGCTCCGTTTTGAAATCTTTGAGGATGGTGACGGACAGCAACTTTTGGCGGATCCTCAAAAAAAAAACGGATGAAACGGACAGCCATCCGTCACAATCCGCCATTAATGCAAGTCAATGGGGAAAAAACGGATCCTCCAAAAAAAATTGAGGATCCGTTTTTGTCAAAACCTGACGGATTGTGACTGATTGCAAAAAACTGAAGTGTGAAAGGGGCCTTAGGGAGCGATAAATGAAGTGAAAAGAAAAGTAAAACAACAAAAAAAGATTTAAACAAATCTGAAAAAAAACTCATAAAAGTTCAATTTTCCTCCATTGAAAATGAACATAAAAAAAAATGTCAAGTGATATCGCCACATCCAGCAAAGTCCGAGCTATCAAAATATAAAAATAATTAACCCAATTGGTAAACACAAAAAATTTAAAAACGCCAACATTGCGGTATTTTTTGGTCGCTGCAATACCACTTAAAATACGTAACAAGCAACTAAAATGTCATATGTATCCCAAAGTAATATCCATAATAACGTCTCGCCTTATGAAAAAATAATCCCTCTCATAGCTCTATTGAACGAAAAAGTAAAACTACGGGTCTCGGAAAATGGCAACACAAACTCCAACATATTTTTTATTTCAAAGTCTTGATTTTTTTTCTGCCACTAAAATAATTTAAAAATCTGGGCACGTTTAGTATCTCTGTAATCATACTGATGAGGAGAATCATATTACATGGTCATTTTTACCACATAATGTACGCCGTAAACATAATTAAGGTCAGAATTGCTTTTTTTTTCACAATTTTCCCATTTCCCTGTACATTGTGTGTCAGGATAAGTCACAACCACTGCCACCAATATTTCTTGAACACCACTTGCTCACGACACACCTGCCCTGGGATGTTACTATAAAGGTGAACCTCCCATATTCTTTTGTCCACTCACCTAAGCGCACCCCGCAGACAGTTCTCACATCCACATCACACTGTTTGCTGCTATCGGTCACTGTTTTGATAGGCCAGTGAGACACCTGCGCTGGGTCACACACTAGCACACATGCCACCCAGCTTTTCTGAGCCCCTGATAGGTGCTCTTCTTTTACTTTTGTATACACATACAGCAAAACACAACCAAGGTATACTCGCCGTCCTCAGGGTTTGGGGGACGTTTAGCGCAGAAAAGAACAAACTTATTAAAATTTAGATTTAAAGGGATCCTGTCAGCAGGATTGTGAACAGTAAAGTACAGACAGTGTCAGGTCTACGCTGTTATACTGATTAAAATGAGGTGACCTGGGTGATGAAATGCATCTTGTGGTTGTTGTGTAATCTGTATTTGTAAATTTCAGTTATTGAGATTCTGGTGCTCCGGGTGTTTGTGGGGTTACAAAAAAAAGGTTTGCATTCATCAAAATGGTGCCTGTGCTGTAGTATAATACATGACTAATATCAATATGTAGACATGTGTAAGGGGTTGAGAGTCTTACCCCTTTAAACCCCCATGTTGCTGTTGTACTTGTATATATATTTATATATATGTTATACCATTGTTGCGCATTATCGTATATTTCATGTTGCTGTATTATTTATATAGCATAAGCTATGTTTCTGCACCTTGTACTTGGTAGGGACAGTGCAGTCTGGGCTATGGTCACTAGATGGGGCACTGAGCTCATTGCACAGTAGATGTAGCTGTAGGACATATAGGAGTTAACTGTAGGAGGGGATAGCTGGAGAATAAGCCAGGATGGTCTTCCAGTTTCAGGCAGTCAGAGGCCTGACCCCTTTGTGCTCGGGTGGGCTATATGCCTGAGCTGCCTAACTACCCCGTGATGTTAAAGCTGATGCCCAGCCATCTAGAGAAGAACACGGTACTGCAGAATCAGCAATAAAGTGGAAAAGAGTGTAAGTAAACAGAGGAAGATTGAAGGTTACCGTAAAAGGGTACGGGCAGGTCACTCCAGAATGTGGTGGAAAGCTACGTGGGCTGAATCTCTGATGTCCGGGGCGAAACATGCTGGAGAGCGCTTCACCGTGGTGACGCTATACAGGGAGGACACTGAGGAGCCATCTGAGACGCTTCGTCAAACGGAAACACTGCAAGGAACAGTGAAGGGAAAGATGAAGTAATGTGCTGTCTTTACTGTGATGAAAATGCTGGAAACTATGTGGATGTGCTGTGTCCTGAAGAAAATAAATTTGCTCAGTTAAGAGTTGCCCTGGACTGTGTCTCTATTCATTGGGATCAAGGATCAGCATCAAGTCGGCGTAGCAAAGGGGACGCTGACGGCACGGTGAGTATTCACCGTACCATGCAAGAGAAGAGGTACCGTTTTCCTGTAGAGGGAGGTCAGGGTATACAATGCCCGAACCCGAAATACTCAGCCACGACTACTGCCCTGGCTGACCTTTACACATAAAGTGTAGAAGTCGGGGGGGAAAGTGGGGAATGTGGTCTAGAAGTGATCAAGTATAGTGTGTTATTTTCTGCAGCAAACGTGTCCTGGCTGGAAGAGGAAGAGAAGCGAAGATGAATCGCTACAAATACAGAGGTCACTGGTAAGTCAGTGATTTACCTGGACACTTACATTATATAGTATATACAGAGCTCCTGTGTATAATGTCACTGGTGATCCTTGTATTACCTGTACACTGACTATATGCAGAGCTCCTGTGTATAATGTTACTGGTGAGTCACTGTATTACCTGTACACTATACACTATATACAGAACTCCTGTGTATGTCTCCAGTGATCATTCTATTACTTGTACACTGACATTATATATACAGACAGGTAGCGTCGGACTGATTCTCCGGTGGGCCCTGGCATCTGGTGGGCCCTGGCACCTCTACTGGTATACAGGGACAGCAGTTGCCTAGGGCCCCCACTGCTCCAGGGGCCCCCAGCCAGTGCCACACAGCTGCTATGGGGGCCCTGCCAGCGGAGCAGCAGCGGGTGTCAGGAGGCAGGAGCCACTGTCCCCACTACTAAAGAGAAATGAATATTCATTCACTCTCGGCCTTCACTCACCCCGGGGCCCCGCTCCCCAACCTAGGCAGCCGGCGCCGCGCTCAATTGCAGTGGAAGAGAGAGCATCTCTCTCCCATCAGTCCCCTCTGCTCCTGACTCACAGCCGATGCGCGATGACGTCACTTCATCGCGCACCCGCTGTGTGTGTCTGGCAGACGGGTCAGCTGCTGACACTGAAGCCGTCATCAGCGTGGGAGCAGGAGGAGAGGTGAGTATTGTGGTTTGTTTTTTATATATCTCTATATCTATCTATATCTATCTCTATATCTATCTGTCTCTATATCTATATATCTCTATATCTATCTATTTCTATCTGTATATCTATATCTCTATCTCTATATCTATCTGTCTCTATCTTAGATATAGAGATAGATATAGATAGATAGATAGATATAGAGGTAGATATAGATAGATATAAATAGTCTATATCCATCTATCTCTATACCTATCTATATCTATCTCTATCTATTATCTTTATATCTATCCATCTATATATCATCTATCCATAGATCTATCTATTTATCCCCTATCTATCTATCTATCTATCTATCTATCTATATACCTATCTATAGCTATCACTATCTATTATCTTTATATCTATCTATCTATCTATCTTTCTATCTATCTATCCATATATCTATTTATCCCCTATCTATCTATTTATCTATCTATATCTATCTAGGTCTATCTATCTCTATAGCTACCTATATCTTTCACTATCTATTATCTTTATATCTTTATATCTATCTGTCTATCCATAGATCTATCTATCTATTATCTATCTATACATCTAATTATCACATATCTATCTATCTATCTATCTAGTGTTATACCCTATGAGGGGGCAGCATTATACCCTATGAGGGGGTGCATTATACCCTATGAGGGGGGAGAAGCATTATACCCTATGAGGGGGCAGCCTTATACCCTATGAGGGGGTGCAATATACCTTATCTTCCAACAAAATTAATTCTAAGTCCTCCATTTTGTTGGCGAGGCTTCTGGCATTTGTATACATGCACTTTATGTATGTCTGTACCTCTATTTCTTAAATTATTAACTGTTCTAACCTCACCCCCCATGCCACTACCACCCCCAATTTCATTATTTGTGCCCAGGTCTCTATCTACACAGTCTTCCCCTCTTATAAAATGAATACCCTCCCCTAGTTCCAAGTTTAAACACTCCTCCACCCTTCTAGCCATTTTTTTCCCCAGCACAGCTGCACCCTCCCCATTGAGGTGCAGCCCGTCCCTAGCGTAGAACCTGTAGCCAACTGAGAAGTCGGCCCAGTTCTCCAGGAACCCAAACCCCTCCTACCTACACTAATTCTTGAACCACTTATTAACTTCCCTAATCTCCTCTCTGGCGTGGCACGTGGTACAGGAAATATTTCCAAAAATACCACCTTGGAGGTCCTTGCCTTAAGATTGCAGCCTAATTCCCTGAAATCATCTTTAAGGACCTTCCACCTACCTCTGTGTCATTTGTACCAATGTGCACCATGACCGCTGGATCCTCACCAGCCCCTCCCAGTAATCTGTCAACCCGGTCAGCGATGTGTCAGACTTGCGCGCCAGATAGGCAGCACACCGTTCGACGATCCCTTTCTTTGTGACAGATTGCCCTATCTGTTCCCCTAATAATTGAGTCCCCCACTACCAGCACCTGTCTGGCCTGCCCTGCTCTCCTATTTCTCCCCTTACTGGAGCATATACTCCTCTGGCTTTCAGAGGACATGCCTTGCTGCAGCAGTGCTACCCCTGCACTGACACTCCCCTCATCTGCCAACTTGGCAAACTTATTGGGTTGTGCCAGATCAGGACTAGCCTCCCTGGCACTCTTCTGTCTACCCCACCTTCTAACTGTCACCCATCTTACTGCTTCACTGTCCTGCAGCTCCAACCTAGCATCCCCCCCTCATCTATCTCATTGAGCGTCTGCTCAGTGAGTAGAAGTCTCCTTTCCATATTGTCTATTGATCTCAGTGTTGCCAGCTGCACATTTAAATCCAGTATCTGGGCTTCCAAATGCACAATGTGCTCACATCTCGCACAGCAGTATGCACCCTCGACTGGCTGGTCAAGGATTGCGTACATGCGGCAAGACGTACACTGGATGGCATTGGCAATAGTGGAGCACATTCCTAATGGGGATTGCACCAGACAGAAAAGATAAGTAAAAATAAATAAAAAGTATTAATAAAATATAACAGCAATTCAGTAATACCTCCTTTGCAAACTCCCTGAATCCAAAGTCACTGAATCACAAGTCACACACTTACCACCGTTCGCACTTACGCTCAGGTCACACTCAGCTCGTTTACACTCGCTCAGGCAGAAGATTTAAAGAGATTTTTTTTCCCTTCACCAGCAAACCACCCTGCTGCTCAATGCACTTCCAAAAGCTCCTGTGTATAATTTCACTGGTGGTCACTGTATTACACTGACACTGTATGCAGATCTTCTGTGTATAAATATCAGGATCCTGTCAGCGTCGGCGAACTGCCACGGCTGAGCAGCGTGACTCACCCCTACTGCGGGAGGGCCCGGGGTCCGATACTGCAGGGAAAGTTGAGGCAGACGGGACCTGCGATGCTGAAGGTAGTAAGAAGTACAAGGACCTACGATCATGTGACCACAGGGGGCGGGGCTTAGTGTCCCACTTCTGAAGATGATTGTAGGACTCTACTACAGGAATCCTGGAGTAGAGGCGAGGGGAACTCAGGTCAGACAAACGGGCGGTCATACATGGAGAGGGCGGCGCGATACCAGAGGGGCGAGCAGAGAGTAGTCAGAACGTAAGCAATGAGTCATACATGGAGATAGCTGCACAGTACAAGAGGGGCAATCAGAGAATAGTCAGGTCATAGGCAATGAGTCATACACAGAGATAGCAACGCAGTACAAGAGGGACAGGCAGAACTCGTAACAGGGACAGAACCAGATCAAAACCAAACAAGCATAAAGTATTACAGTCACAAAGCACACCAGGGTCACACACACTCGGCCAAGGGTCTGAGTATAAACGATGAGGAATGAGCCCACAATGAGGCTTTAAAAAGCCTCCCAGAATCTCAGAGTGAGGCCATCCACATTAACCTCTGAACTACCTAATCCCACAAGCTGAGCAAACCTTGACAATAATGTTGCCAGTGATCACTGAGCTCCTGTGTATAATGTCACTGGTAATCACTGTATTACCTGTACACTGACACTATATACAGAGGTACTGTGTATAATGTCACTGGTGGTAATAACAGTGTTGTTATTATTGTGGTTTGTATTCATAATCAGTACTGTAGTGTTCCATCAATAAGTGGTGGTAATTTGTGGACTGTTCACAGTGTGGAAGTATTTCTCCGTGTATGAATTATTATTTGGTCCCTATATGCTGGTAATATGTCATATTATTCGGTCACTATGTGGTGGTAATATGTGGTCTGGTCATGGTGTGGTTGTATTTGTGCCTTTTATGTGATATGATGCGGGTACTATGTGGTCTGGTCATGGTGTGGTGGTATTTCTCCCCTGTATGTGGTATTATTGGTCTTGGTACAGTGGATTGTGTTGTGTTTGACGGTCATTAGTCTTCTCTGATATTAATTAGGAGAATATTCTTTATTTCCATTAGAGATTAAATACTTTGTAAACAGCGGCAGAGATGCACTTACAGGGGTTTCCTGTGGAAAAACGTAATCTCCTATTCACAGGACAAGTGATAACGTATTGATTGGGGGGGTCTAACTACTTGGACCCATTCAGCAAAATGTGGAACTTTTTATCCCCATTAGACTGGAGTGGCATGTCCGACTTGACAACTGATCCATTCATTCCCTCAGTGGCTGCACTTGTATTTTTATAGAAGCTCCAAAGAGAATGAATGAAGCTTCGGTCAGATATCTAACCTGCTGCTCCATTTTAAAATGGGGATAAGTGTCCTATCAACGATAAAACTTTCTCATTCTTCCGGTCGGTGCAGTTTCTAATGGTCGGACGTATGCGATCAGCTATCCTATAGAGCCCATGGATCGGTGATAAATTGTTTTAACCAAAGAACCACATTAATGTAAACTACCGTAATTATACATCCCAGTTATGGGGGTGCACAGTAGATGTGCAGGAGCCGCCTGTGTTTTACAGCCGATGCTCCACTATAATGGGGATAACGACTGACAGATATTAGCATATAGCTGTAGGATGGGGCCCTAGAGTCCATTCCCCTGGTGGGCCCCAGACACCCCAGTTCGACCCTGAATATACATCATTGTGGATTATCAGATACCGGATTTAGGGAAATTTCTCTGTAATATGGAAGGCAATGACATGAATAGATAGCAAAATCTGGTTTGTCTACAATCTTTTTTATTTGTTAGGTTCTTTCCTGTTACAGCACTTCTCTCCTGTAGTATAAACCTTCTCTCACACTAGTGCTAGCACTAAACCTTGGTTTGCCTTCTTCTAAAGTCTCTGTTGTCCCCGCAGACTTAGAGATTTCCAGCATTACTCCATGCAGCCATAAGGACCTTCTCTCTTTACTCCTTGGGTTTCCGCTGTCCTAGCAGGAAGTGAGAAACGTTCTCGTAAATCACAAGGATGGTACAGCAGGCGGGGTCGCTCAAAATAACTTGGGGGCAATTTTCTTTAGAAGTCCGTATATACTCGCGTATAAGCCGACCCATGTATAAGCCGACCACCCTAATTTTGTCACAAAAAACTGGGAAAACTTATTGACTCGCCTATAAACCTAGGGTGGAAAATGCCGAAGCTACTGGTAAATTTCAAAAATAAAATGGGCCCCATAAGATGCTCCATAAAGTTCATGATGGCCCCATATAATGCTCCATAAAGTTCATGATGGGTTCCATAAGATGCTCCATACAAAAATATGCCTAATAATGCTGCACAGTGAATAATGGTAGCCCTATTACATGGTCCATAATAACATATGCCCCATATAATGCTTCACAGTGATTGGTGGCCCCTTATAATGCTGCATGGAGAGTGGCCCCTTATAATGCTGCACAATGATTAGTGGCCCCTTATAATGCTGCACAGTGATTAGTGGCCCCTTATAATGCTGCACAGTGATTAGTGGCCCCTTATAATGCTGCACAGTGATTAGTGGCCCCTTATAATGCTGCACATTGATTAGTGGCCCCTTACAATGCTGCACGGTGATTAGTGGCCACTTATAATGCTGCACAGTGATTAGTGGCCCCTTGAAATGCTGCAGTGATTAGTGGCCCCTTATGCTGCACGGTGATTAGTGGCCCTTTGTAATGCTGCACAGTGATTAGTGGCCCCGTATAATGCTGCACAGTAATGAGAGGCCCCCTTATAATGCTGCACAGTAATGAGTGGCCTCTTATAATGCAGCACAGTGATGAGTGGCCCCATATAATGCTGCACAGTGATTACTGGCCCCATATAATGCTGCACAGTGATTACTGGCCCCATATAATGCTGCACAGTGATTAGTGGCCCCTTGTAATGCTGCACAGTGATTAGTGGCCCCTTGTAATGCTGCACAGTGATTAGTGGCCCCTTGTAATGCTGCACAGTTATTAGTGGCCCCTTGTAATGCTGCACAGTTATGAGTGGCCCCTTGTAATGCTGCACAGTGATGAGTGGCCCCTTATAATGCTGCACAGTGATTAGTGGCCCCTTGAAATGCTGCAGTGATTAGTGGCTCCTTATTATGCTGCACGGTGATTAGTGGCCCCTTATTATGCTGCACGGTGATGAGTGGCCCCTTATAATGCTGCAAGGTGATGAGTGGCCCCTTATAATGCTGCACAGTGATGAGTGGCCCCTTATAATGCTGCACAGTGATGAGTGGCCCCTTGTATTGCTGCACAGTGATTAGTGGCCCCTTACAATGCTGCTGCCGCAGCCTCAATTAAAAAAATGAAAAAAAAAACTATATACTCACCTTGTCACTGCTGCAGCTGCTGCTCCTCAGCGTTGCTGGCTCTGCAGTGACTGTTCAGGCAGAGGGCGCCTGCTAACTACGTCATGGCACCCTCTGACCTTAACGTCACTGCCAGAGGAAGCAAGACAGCAGAGCGATGCGCAGCGGTGGAATGGGGCACAGGTGAATATGGCTCCCCCCGTTATACTCACCTCTCCTGGCATGTCTCTGCAGCCCCCCGTGCTTGTTCCATCTTCTCAGTGCTGTTCTTCCTGCTTTCTGCGGTCACGTGGTGCCGCTCATTATATATGTGCATATTAATGAGGGTAATGAGCGTACCACGTGACCGCTGAAAGCAGGAAGAACAGCGCCGAGAAGATGGAATAAGCACGGGGGGCTGCAGAAACATGCCAGGAGAGGTGAGTATGATCTCCGACACCCCCCGCTCCCCCTCCCTGGCCGACCCCCGGTATATGACTCGCGTATAAGCCGAGAGGGGGACTTTCAGCCCCAAAAAATGGGCTGAAAATCTCGACTTATACGCGAGTATATACTGTAAGCCTTTTTTGTCCTTTAAGACAGAAGAAACAAAACTATTAACTCTTCTTCTAAGGTCTGACTGTGAGCTCGGACCCTCCCCAGCTATTTGTTAGGGCACTCCAGGCTAAGGGGTTGTACTGCTATGCTCTGTTATTGCAGACTTCATCATCCCAATCATAGTTCATCATCAGCACATCAGCCCCATCATAGTCCATCATCAGCACATCAACCCCATCATAGTCCATCATCAGCACATCAGCCCCATCATAGTCCATCATCAGCACATCAGCCCCATCATAGTCCATCATCAGCATATCAGCCCCATCATTGTCCCATAATGAAAGAAGTGTTGTTGCGCATTCTTAACAGCCGCTTGTTCCAGACACCCTGTTCTTAGGATTGGTGGGGGTCCTGGCAGTGAAACACCCGTAATCAGCAAGTTATGATCTACCAATGGCTAGGGGATAACTTGCTGAGGAGGCAGAAGTTGGGGACTACTGTTTTTAAAGACCGCAATACCTATATCAGGAGCTGTAAAGAAATATATGTTTCTAAGCTTTATCTTGAGTCCATTTTCCTTGTCGATAATTCTTAGATAATTCTGGGAAAAAAAGTATTTTAATACATATAACAAACTTAAATTGTCTTTGGAGAATAAAGTCTATCGGCGGTCAGTGCAGTGTACTACATTAGTTTGTGGGACAGAACATGTTGATAAAGGGTCGGTCTCATCACTGCACTCACCGTCCATAAGCTTTATTAGGGTAGATATCCACAGAATATGGATATAGTAGATGTATACCCCCTCTCAGGAATCCTTCCCTCATATTAGCTATGATGACTACATTCCACTGCAAACAGCAGAAGAAACTTGAGGCGCACTATTTACAAGAGGAGTTTTCCCATACATTTATGTGTTATCCATAAAATATTCTATAAATGTCTGATAGGCAGAGGTCCCGGACGTGAAACCCGCATCTGTCTACAGACCTGGGGAACTATGAATATACAGATGGCCATTCACTATTGGGGAGGTTCCTATAAGATCTGAGTACTCAGCCTTGTGTTTGGTTATTTTCATAGACCTTGACATGAGCGGCAGGGTACATATGAAACCAGTGCTCCACCCAATTCTTCCTGAAGCAATTTTGTGGCTGATTCAAGACCCCTGTACTATTGATTTGAGGGTTCCTAAATGGTTGGAGACCCACACCAGTCTAATGTATTTGAGATGTTGTACCCTCTTAACGAAAGATCAGAGGAAAATACCTTCAACAAAACTGCTGGTTGGGTCGGATGTGGTATTCTGAGCCACTTGGTTTGTTGTCTCATATGTTTATGCTTAAAGTTCTTAATGGTTTGTTCTTGTTGAGTTTATGGGACCTTTGTCTATACTGTACTGTTCCTTTTTCATTTTTTTAGATAAGCATTCCATACTGTTAGGTGAAGAACTGGTGCTACCCTTCTTCACATTGAGGCATCATCCTACCATTGTGATCAGAAGCCCTATAACCCGGCTTCATTGTTAGGATGCAGGATTTATATAAATTAGCTCTACTGGGGTCTTAAAAGTGCAGGCATTGAGGAAGAAGTACAAAATCAGCAGGCAAATGAGTAGTCAGAAACAAGCAAAGGTCAGGGCAGGCAGCAGTGCAGAAACATAACCGGAAACAAGCAGAGGTCAGGGCAGGCAGCAGTGCAAAAACATAACCGGAAACAACCATAAAACCAAAGAAAAAAAACGACCCACAGTCCATATAGTGCAGAATAATATACATTTTTATTAGTATCACAGATTAATAACCGGAAACAAGCAGAGGTCAGGGCAGGCGGCAGTGCAGAAGCATAATCCATTGAGCAAGCTGAGGTCAGGGCAGGCGGCAGTGCAGAAACATAATCCATTGAGCAAGCTGAGGTCAGGGCAGGCGGCAGTTCAAAAACATAATCCATTGAGCAAGCAGAGGTCAGGCAGGCGGCAGTGCAGAAACATAATCCATTGAGCAAGCAGAGGTCAGGGCAGGCGTCAGTTCAAAAACATAATCCATTGAGCAAGCAGAGGTCAGGCAGGCGGCAGTGCAGAAACATAATCCATTGAGCAAGCAGAGGTCAGGGCAGGCGTCAGTTCAAAAACATAATCCATTGAGCAAGCAGAGGTCAGGGCAGGCGGCAGTTCAAAAACATAATCCACTGAGCAAGCAGAGGTCAAGGCAGGCGGCAGTGCAGAAACATAATCCATTGAGCAAGCAGAGGTCAGGGTAGGCGGCAGTTCAAAAACATAATCCATTGAGCAAGCAGAGGTCAAGGCAGGCGGCAGTGCAGAAACAATCCATTGAGCAAGCAGAGGTCAGGCAGGCGGCAGTTCAAAAACATAATCCATTGAGCAAGCAAAGGTCAGGGCAGGCGGCAGTGTAGATGCATAACTTTAAACAAGCAGAGGTCAGGGCAGGCGGCAGTATAGAAACATGATCCATTGATCAAGCCATAGTCAAAACCGGAAAATCTGTCTAAGAAGCAGCTGTGCAGAAGATGGTATGTGCTTGCTGCAAGCAACTCGCCACTACATTTTCCGCCGGCTAAATCAAAGTGCCGCGGAATTCTCTTCTCGGGAGAATGATCTTCCTAGGACTTGGAAGGAAACCCAAATCTCTCTTGTAGGCACGTTGTACATCCTGTGGGCTCATCAGCATTACTTGCATGATCTTTCCAGTGGTATAGCTGACTGGCAGGTGTGGTGTAGGATTGTAGCCTTGTTTAGCAGTCACCTTAATACGCGGTTGATGGTCGTAAGGCATACTGAGGAGTATACGTGCTTGAGAGGGAGTTAGCTCCATCCAGGTGCATGGGGATGGGCTCCTGGGCAATGTGGCTGTTGTCTCTTCCTCATCTACTGTTCTGGTGAGTATCAGGCGTTCCTTCATACCCTCTGGCTCTGCGCTGATGTTTGCTGCAGGTTGTACGAATCGGCCTATTTCGGGCATTGTAGGATATGGTGGTGGACTTTTCAGTCTGGAATATCGGTCCTTTGCCTTTTCTGGTGTTTTGAACAGGCATTTAATAATTGACACGATATAATAAAGCACTGCCATCACATACCCCGTGAAGCCAGTTGGCCTTTGGTGGTGTTCAGGCCTCTGACTGTATAGGGATGTCCTGGCATGTGGGAGACGTCTCCGTGGTTGGAACTTTCCTCCAGCTACGGGTGCAGCCATTAGGCTGCCTTCCCCTCCACACACACAAAAGTGTGTGCGGATGGTAGAAAACACTCCCAAAAAAAAGAAATAAAAGTAAAAAAAATAAACAAAACAAGTAAAAAGTGATTTACAAGTCGCTCTGGGTTAGTGTTCAGCTCTCCTCTCTATCTCTGCTTGCCTCGCACTGACCGTTCTTGCGGAACATTCCATGACTCGTGGACAACGCTTCTGTGATGTCATAAAGACGAACATGGCAATGGGTCTAATATAGGAGAACTAGTTATGTTACCCATGGCAGACCATCCAATACCAGCTGCCACTGTACGGATAGGGGTTAGCTGGATTGGGATGAGATGTATAAAAACTTACCGGTACAATAGCGCAAGTCATTGCTTTATTTACTGTTTTTGCTTTTTTACCTGTTTACAGGCAAATCTTTCTATTTGATATTTTCAAACCTGTATAATTCTGTATCCTCATACGTGAGATAATGTGATGTATCTATTGTCAGCTTCTTCCAGGAATGTCTCCTCCTCTCTTCCCGGTAACACGGATCACCCGTGATGGGCACAGACCATTGCTGTAGTCAGAATTATTTCATATAGCTTCAGAATAAATGTTAAATAATATTGTATTTTTTCCATATAATTGGCTCAGATCACTTTTTTTAATTTGTCTGTAATTCTAAGTAGTGATAAAAAAATAAATAACCCCAAGTGTGAACCTGGTGTAGAACATACAAATTGTCCAGAGTCTCTCCTGGGCCATGTTCACACGTGCAGAAGTGCTGCATTGTTTCCATAGGTATTCGCACTAAAGCAATCAAAACTTTTTATTGTATTTTTTTGTGGCAGTTTTTTCGAATGCATTTTTTTTAGTAGAGGAATGCTTCAGTTCCACAATTGGAGACTTCATTGGAATTTTGCATGCGTTTTTTATGCTCTCCATATACTATAGTGGAAAATATTAAACAAAAGCATCAAAAAGTTCACACTTCTGCTGCACCATTAGCCCCTGTATGTAGTACAGCTTAGGCCTCTTTCACACTTCAGTTTTTTGCATCAGTTCAAATCCGCCAAAAAGGCAGACAAGCGGATCCGTTCTGAACTGATGTGAACGGATGGCACAGGATCCTGAAAATGAGGAAATTTAAAGGAAACGCTGGTCGGGAAGGAGAGAGAGAGAGAGAGAGTTTTGTTGCAAGCTCCGTGGTGACGGACAGCAACTTTTGGCGGATCCTCAAAAAAAAAACTGATGAAACGGACAGCCATCCGTCACAATCCGCCATTAATGCAAGTCAATGGGGAAAAAACGGATCCTCAAAAAAAAACTGAGGATCCGTTTTTGTCAAAACCTGACGGATTGTGACTGATTGCAAAAAACTGAAGTGTGAAAGGGGCCTTAGGGAGCGATAAATGAAGTGAAAAGAAAAGTAAAACAACAAAAAAAGATTTAAACAAATCTGAAAAAAAAACTCATAAAAGTTCAATTTTCCTCCATTGAAAATGAACATAAAAAAAAATGTCAAGTGATATCGCCACATCCAGCAAAGTCCGAGCTATCAAAATATAAAAATAATTAACCCAATTGGTAAACACAAAAAATTTAAAAACGCCAACATTGCGGTATTTTTTGGTCGCTGCAATACCACTTAAAATACGTAACAAGCAACTAAAATGTCATATCTATCCCAAAGTAATATCCATAATAACGTCTCGCCTTATGAAAAAATAATCCCTCTCATAGCTCTATTGAACGAAAAAGTAAAACTACGGGTCTCGGAAAATGGCAACACAAACTCCAACATATTTTTTATTTCAAAGTCTTGATTTTTTTTCTACCACTAAAATAATTTAAAAATCTGGGCACGTTTAGTATCTCTGTAATCATACTGATGAGGAGAATCATATTACATGGTCATTTTTACCACATAATGTACGCCGTAAACATAATTAAGGTCAGAATTGCGTTTTTTTTCACAATTTTCCCATTTCCCTGTACATTGTGTGTCAGGATAAGTCACAACCACTGCCACCAATATTTCTTGAACACCACTTGCTCACGACACACCTGCCCTGGGATGTTACTATAAAGGTGAACCTCCCATATTCTTTTGTCCACTCACCTAAGCGCACCCCGCAGACAGTTCTCACATCCACATCACACTGTTTGCTGCTATCGGTCACTGTTTTGATAGGCCAGTGAGACACCTGCGCTGGGTCACACACTAGCACACATGCCACCCAGCTTTTCTGAGCCCCTGATAGGTGCTCTTCTTTTACTTTTGTATACACATACAGCAAAACACAACCAAGGTATACTCGCCGTCCTCAGGGTTTGGGGGACGTTTAGCGCAGAAAAGAACAAACTTATTAAAATTTAGATTTAAAGGGATCCTGTCAGCAGGATTGTGAACAGTAAAGTACAGACAGTGTCAGGTCTACGCTGTTATACTGATTAAAATGAGGTGACCTGGGTGATGAAATGCATCTTGTGGTTGTTGTGTAATCTGTATTTGTAAATTTCAGTTATTGAGATTCTGGTGCTCCGGGTGTTTGTGGGGTTACAAAAAAAAGGTTTGCATTCATCAAAATGGTGCCTGTGCTGTAGTATAATACATGACTAATATCAATATGTAGACATGTGTAAGGGGTTGAGAGTCTTACCCCTTTAAACCCCCATGTTGCTGTTGTACTTGTATATATATTTATATATATGTTATACCATTGTTGCGCATTATCGTATATTTCATGTTGCTGTATTATTTATATAGCATAAGCTATGTTTCTGCACCTTGTACTTGGTAGGGACAGTGCAGTCTGGGCTATGGTCACTAGATGGGGCACTGAGCTCATTGCACAGTAGATGTAGCTGTAGGACATATAGGAGTTAACTGTAGGAGGGGATAGCTGGAGAATAAGCCAGGATGGTCTTCCAGTTTCAGGCAGTCAGAGGCCTGACCCCTTTGTGCTCGGGTGGGCTATATGCCTGAGCTGCCTAACTACCCCGTGATGTTAAAGCTGATGCCCAGCCATCTAGAGAAGAACACGGTACTGCAGAATCAGCAATAAAGTGGAAAAGAGTGTAAGTAAACAGAGGAAGATTGAAGGTTACCGTAAAAGGGTACGGGCAGGTCACTCCAGAATGTGGTGGAAAGCTACGTGGGCTGAATCTCTGATGTCCGGGGCGAAACATGCTGGAGAGCGCTTCACCGTGGTGACGCTATACAGGGAGGACACTGAGGAGCCATCTGAGACGCTTCGTCAAACGGAAACACTGCAAGGAACAGTGAAGGGAAAGATGAAGTAATGTGCTGTCTTTACTGTGATGAAAATGCTGGAAACTATGTGGATGTGCTGTGTCCTGAAGAAAATAAATTTGCTCAGTTAAGAGTTGCCCTGGACTGTGTCTCTATTCATTGGGATCAAGGATCAGCATCAAGTCGGCGTAGCAAAGGGGACGCTGACGGCACGGTGAGTATTCACCGTACCATGCAAGAGAAGAGGTACCGTTTTCCTGTAGAGGGAGGTCAGGGTATACAATGCCCGAACCCGAAATACTCAGCCACGACTACTGCCCTGGCTGACCTTTACACATAAAGTGTAGAAGTCGGGGGGGAAAGTGGGGAATGTGGTCTAGAAGTGATCAAGTATAGTGTGTTATTTTCTGCAGCAAACGTGTCCTGGCTGGAAGAGGAAGAAAAGCGAAGATGAATCGCTACAAATACAGAGGTCACTGGTAAGTCAGTGATTTACCTGGACACTTACATTATATAGTATATACAGAGCTCCTGTGTATAATGTCACTGGTGATCCTTGTATTACCTGTACGCTGACTATATGCAGAGCTCCTGTGTATAATGTTACTGGTGAGTCACTGTATTACCTGTACACTATACACTATATACAGAACTCCTGTGTATGTCTCCAGTGATCATTCTATTACTTGTACACTGACATTATATATACAGACAGGTAGCGTCGGACTGATTCTCCGGTGGGCCCTGGCATCTGGTGGGCCCTGGCACCTCTACTGGTATACAGGGACAGCAGTTGCCTAGGGCCCCCACTGCTCCAGGGGCCCCCAGCCAGTGCCACACAGCTGCTATGGGGGCCCTGCCAGCAGAGCAGCAGCGGGTGTCAGGAGGCAGGAGCCACTGTCCCCACTACTAAAGAGAAATGAATATTCATTCACTCTCGGCCTCCACTCACCCCGGGGCCCCGCTCCCCAACCTAGGCAGCCGGCGCTGCGCTCAATTTCAGTGGAATAGAGAGCATCTCTCTCCCATCAGTCCCCTCTGCTCCTGACTCACAGCCGATGCGCGATGACGTCACTTCATCGCGCACCCGCTGTGTGTCTGGCAGACGGGTCAGCTGCTGACACTGAAGCCGTCATCAGCGTGGGAGCAGGAGGAGAGGTGAGTATTGTGGTTTGTTTTTTATATATCTCTATATCTATCTATATCTATCTCTATATCTATCTGTCTCTATATCTATATATCTCTATATCTATCTATTTCTATCTGTATATCTATATCTCTATCTCTATATCTATCTGTCTCTATCTTAGATATAGAGATAGATATAGATAGATAGATAGATAGATAGATATAGAGGTAGATATAGATAGATATAAATAGTCTATATCCATCTATCTCTATACCTATCTATATCTATCTCTATCTATTATCTTTATATCTATCCATCTATATATCATGTATCCATAGATCTATCTATTTATCCCCTATCTATCTATCTATCTATCTATCTATATACCTATCTATAGCTATCACTATCTATTATCTTTATATCTATCTATCTATCTATCCATATATCTATTTATCCCCTATCTATCTATTTATCTATCTATATCTATCTAGGTCTATCTATCTATCTCTATAGCTACCTATATCTTTCACTATCTATTATCTTTATATCTTTATTTCTATCTGTCTATCCATAGATCTATCTATCTATTATCTATCTATACATCTAATTATCACATATCTATCTATCTATCTAGTGTTATACCCTATGAGGGGGCAGCATTATACCCTATGAGGGGGTGCATTATACCCTATGAGGGGGGAGAAGCATTATACCCTATGAGGGGGCAGCCTTATACCCTATGAGGGGGTGCAATATACCTTATCTTCCAACAAAATTAATTCTAAGTCCTCCATTTTGTTGGCGAGGCTTCTGGCATTTGTATACATGCACTTTATGTATGTCTGTACCTCTATTTCTTAAATTATTAACTGTTCTAACCTCACCCCCCATGCCACTACCACCTCCAATTTCATTATTTGTGCCCAGGTCTCTATCTACACAGTCTTCCCCTCTTATAAAATGAATACCCTCCCCTAGTTCCAAGTTTAAACACTCCTCCACCCTTCTAGCCATTTTTTTCCCCAGCACAGCTGCACCCTCCCCATTGAGGTGCAGCCCGTCCCTAGCGTAGAACCTGTAGCCAACTGAGAAGTCGGCCCAGTTCTCCAGGAACCCAAACCCCTCCTTCCTACACTAATTCTTGAACCACTTATTAACTTCCCTAATCTCCTCTCTGGCGTGGCACGTGGTACAGGAAATATTTCCAAAAATACCACCTTGGAAGTCCTTGCCTTAAGATTGCAGCCTAATTCCCTGAAATCATCTTTAAGGACCTTCCACCTACCTCTGTGTCATTTGTACCAATGTGCACCATGACCGCTGGATCCTCACCAGCCCCTCCCAGTAATCTGTCAACCCGGTCAGCGATGTGTCAGACTTGCGCGCCAGATAGGCAGCACACCGTTCGACGATCCCTTTCTTTGTGACAGATTGCCCTATCTGTTCCCCTAATAATTGAGTCCCCCACTACCAGCACCTGTCTGGCCTGCCCTGCTCTCCTATTTCTCCCCTTACTGGAGCATATACTCCTCTGGCTTTCAGAGGACATGCCTTGCTGCAGCAGTGCTACCCCTGCACTGACACTCCCCTCATCTGCCAACTTGGCAAACTTATTGGGTTGTGCCAGATCAGGACTAGCCTCCCTGGCACTCTTCTGTCTACCCCACCTTCTAACTGTCACCCATCTTACTGCTTCACTGTCCTGCAGCTCCAACCTAGCATCCCCCCCTCATCTATCTCATTGAGCGTCTGCTCAGTGAGTAGAAGTCTCCTTTCCATATTGTCTATTGATCTCAGTGTTGCCAGCTGCACATTTAAATCCAGTATCTGGGCTTCCAAATGCACAATGTGCTCACATCTCGCACAGCAGTATGCACCCTCGACTGGCTGGTCAAGGATTGCGTACATGCGGCAAGACGTACACTGGATGGCATTGGCAATAGTGGAGCACATTCCTAATGGGGATTGCACCAGACAGAAAAGCTAAGTAAAAATAAATAAAAAGTATTAATAAAATATAACAGCAATTCAGTAATACCTCCTTTGCAAACTCCCTGAATCCAAAGTCACTGAATCACAAGTCACACACTTACCACCGTTCGCACTGACGCTCAGGTCACACTCAGCTCGCTTACACTCGCTCAGGCAGAAGATTTAAAGAGATTTTTTTTCCCTTCACCAGCAAACCACCCTGCTGCTCAATGCACTTCCAAAAGCTCCTGTGTATAATTTCACTGGTGGTCACTGTATTACACTGACACTGTATGCAGATCTTCTGTGTATAAATATCAGGATCCTGTCAGCGTCGGCGAACTGCCATGGCTGAGCAGCGTGACTCACCCCTACTGCGGGAGGGCCCGGGGTCCGATACTGCAGGGAAAGTTGAGGCAGACGGGACCTGCGATGCTGAAGGTAGTAAGAAGTACAAGGACCTACGATCATGTGACCACAGGGGGCGGGGCTTAGTGTCCCACTTCTGAAGATGATTGTAGGACTCTACTATAGGAATCCTGGAGTAGAGGCGAGGGGAACTCAGGTCAGACAAACGGGCGGTCATACATGGAGAGGGCGGCGCGATACCAGAGGGGCGAGCAGAGAGTAGTCAGAACGTAAGCAATGAGTCATACATGGAGATAGCTGCACAGTACAAGAGGGGCAATCAGAGAATAGTCAGGTCATAGGCAATGAGTCATACACAGAGATAGCAACGCAGTACAAGAGGGACAGGCAGAACTCGTAACAGGGACAGAACCAGATCAAAACCAAACAAGCATAAAGTATTACAGTCACAAAGCACACCAGGGTCACACACACTCGGCCAAGGGTCTGAGTATAAACGATGAGGAATGAGCCCACAATGAGGCTTTAAAAAGCCTCCCAGAATCTCAGAGTGAGGCCATCCACATTAACCTCTGAACTACCTAATCCCACAAGCTGAGCAAACCTTGACAATAATGTTGCCAGTGATCACTGAGCTCCTGTGTATAATGTCACTGGTAATCACTATATTACCTGTACACTGACACTATATACAGAGGTACTGTGTATAATGTCACTGGTGGTAATAACAGTGTTGTTATTATTGTGGTTTGTATTCATAATCAGTACTGTAGTATTCCATCAATAAGTGGTGGTAATTTGTGGACTGTTCACAGTGTGGAAGTATTTCTCCGTGTATGAATTATTATTTGGTCCCTATATGCTGGTAATATGTCATATTATTCGGTCACTATGTGGTGGTAATATGTGGTCTGGTCATGGTGTGGTTGTATTTGTGCCTTTTATGTGATATGATGCGGGTACTATGTGGTCTGGTCATGGTGTGGTGGTATTTCTCCCCTGTATGTGGTATTATTGGTCTTGGTACAGTGGATTGTGTTGTGTTTGACGGTCATTAGTCTTCTCTGATATTAATTAGGAGAATATTCTTTATTTCCATTAGAGATTAAATACTTTGTAAACAGCGGCAGAGATGCACTTACAGGGGTTTCCTGTGGAAAAACGTAATCTCCTATTCACAGGACAAGTGATAACGTATTGATTGGGGGGGTCTAACTACTTGGACCCATTCAGCAAAATGTGGAACTTTTTATCCCCATTAGACTGGAGTGGCATGTCCGACTTGACCACTGATCCATTCATTCCCTCAGTGGCTGCACTTGTATTTTTATAGAAGCTCCAAAGAGAATGAATGAAGCTTCGGTCAGATATCTAACCTGCTGCTCCATTTTAAAATGGGGATAAGTGTCCTATCAACGATAAAACTTTCTCATTCTTCCGGTCGGTGCAGTTTCTAATGGTCGGACGTATGCGATCAGCTATCCTATAGAGCCCATGGATCGGTGATAAATTGTTTTAACCAAAGAACCACATTAATGTAAACTACCGTAATTATACATCCCAGTTATGGGGATGCACAGTAGATGTACAGGAGCCGCCTGTGTTTTACAGCCGATGCTCCACTATAATGGGGATAACGACTGACAGATATTAGCATATAGCTGTAGGATGGGGCCCTAGAGTCCATTCCCCTGGTGGGCCCCAGACACCCCAGTTCGACCCTGAATATACATCATTGTGGATTATCAGATACCGGATTTAGGGAAATTTCTCTGTAATATGGAAGGCAATGACATGAATAGATAGCAAAATCTGGTTTGTCTACAATCTTTTTTATTTGTTAGGTTCTTTCCTGTTACAGCACTTCTGTCCTGTAGTATAAACCTTCTCTCACACTAGTGCTAGCACTAAACCTTGGTTTGCCTTCTTCTAAAGTCTCTGTTGTCCCCGCAGACTTAGAGATTTCCAGCATTACTCCATGCAGCCATAAGGACCTTCTCTCTTTACTCCTTGGGTTTCCGCTGTCCTAGCAGGAAGTGAGAAACGTTCTCGTAAATCACAAGGATGGTACAGCAGGCGGGGTCGCTCAAAATAACTTGGGGGCAATTTTCTTTAGAAGTCCGTATATACTCGTGTATAAGCCGACCCATGTATAAGCCGACCACCCTAATTTTGTCACAAAAAACTGGGAAAACTTATTGACTCGCCTATAAACCTAGGGTGGAAAATGCCGAAGCTACTGGTAAATTTCAAAAATAAAATGGGCCCCATAAGATGCTCCATAAAGTTCATGATGGCCCCATATAATGCTCCATAAAGTTCATGATGGGTTCCATAAGATGCTCCATACAAAAATATGCCTAATAATGCTGCACAGTGAATAATGGTAGCCCTATAACATGGTCCATAATAACATATGCCCCATATAATGCTGCACAGTGATTGGTGGCCCCTTATAATGCTGCATGGAGAGTGGACCCTTATAATGCTGCACAATGATTAGTGGCCCCTTATAATGCTGCACAGTGATTAGTGGCCCCTTATAATGCTGCACAGTGATTAGTGGCCCCTTATAATGCTGCACAGTGATTAGTGGCCCCTTATAATGCTGCACATTGATTAGTGGCCCCTTACAATGCTGCACGGTGATTAGTGGCCACTTATAATGCTGCACAGTGATTAGTGGCCCCTTGAAATGCAGTGATTAGTGGCCCCTTATGCTGCACGGTGATTAGTGGCCCTTTGTAATGCTGCACAGTGATTAGTGGCCCCGTATAATGCTGCACAGTGATGAGAGGCCCCCTTATAATGCTGCACAGTGATGAGTGGCCTCTTATAATGCAGCACAGTGATGAGTGGCCCCATATAATGCTGCACAGTGATTACTGGCCCTATATAATGCTGCACAGTGATTACTGGCCCCATATAATGCTGCACAGTGATTAGTGGCCCCTTGTAATGCTGCACAGTGATTAGTGGCCCCTTGTAATGCTGCACAGTGATTAGTGGCCCCTTGTAATGCTGCACAGTTATTAGTGGCCCCTTGTAATGCTGCACAGTGATGAGTGGCCCCTTGTAATGCTGCACAGTGATGAGTGGCCCCTTATAATGCTGCACAGTGATTAGTGGCCCCTTGAAATGCTGCAGTGATTAGTGGCTCCTTATTATGCTGCACGGTGATTAGTGGCCCCTTATTATGCTGCACGGTGATGAGTGGCCCCTTATAATGCTGCAAGGTGATGAGTGGCCCCTTATAATGCTGCACAGTGATGAGTGGCCCCTTATAATGCTGCACAGTGATGAGTGGCCCCTTATAATGCTGCACAGTGATGAGTGGCCCCTTATAATGCTGCACAGTGATGAGTGGCCCCTTGTATTGCTGCACAGTGATTAGTGGCCCCTTACAATGCTGCTGCCGCAGCCTCAATTAAAAAAATGAAAAAAAAAACTATATACTCACCTTGTCACTGCTGCAGCTGCTGCTCCTCAGCGTTGCTGGCTCTGCAGTGACTGTTCAGGCAGAGGGCGCCTGCTAACTACGTCATGGCACCCTCTGACCTTAACGTCACTGCCAGAGGAAGCAAGACAGCAGAGCGATGCGCAGCGGTGGAATGGGGCACAGGTGAATATGGCTCCCCCCGTTATACTCACCTCTCCTGGCATGTCTCTGCAGCCCCCCGTGCTTGTTCCATCTTCTCAGTGCTGTTCTTCCTGCTTTCTGCGGTCATGTGGTGCCGCTCATTACATATGTGCATATTAATGAGGGTAATGAGCGTACCACGTGACCGCTGAAAGCAGGAAGAACAGCGCCGAGAAGATGGAATAAGCACGGGGGGCTGCAGAAACATGCCAGGAGAGGTGAGTATGATCTCCGACACCCCCCCCCGCTCCCCCTCCCTGGCCGACCCCCGGTATATGACTCGCGTATAAGCCGAGAGGGGGACTTTCAGCCCCAAAAAATGGGCTGAAAATCTCGACTTATACGCGAGTATATACTGTAAGCCTTTTTTGTCCTTTAAGACAGAAGAAACAAAACTATTAACTCTTCTTCTAAGGTCTGACTGTGAGCTCGGACCCTCCCCAGCTATTTGTTAGGGCACTCCAGGCTAAGGGGTTGTACTGCTATGCTCTGTTATTGCAGACTTCATCATCCCAATCATAGTTCATCATCAGCACATCAGCCCCATCATAGTCCATCATCAGCACATCAACCCCATCATAGTCCATCATCAGCACATCAGCCCCATCATAGTCCATCATCAGCACATCAGCCCCATCATAGTCCATCATCAGCATATCAGCCCCATCATTGTCCCATAATGAAAGAAGTGTTGTTGCGCATTCTTAACAGCCGCTTGTTCCAGACACCCTGTTCTTAGGATTGGTGGGGGTCCTGGCAGTGAAACACCCGTAATCAGCAAGTTATGATCTACCAATGGCTAGGGGATAACTTGCTGAGGAGGCAGAAGTTGGGGACTACTGTTTTTAAAGACCGCAATACCTATATCAGGAGCTGTAAAGAAATATATGTTTCTAAGCTTTATCTTGAGTCCATTTTCCTTGTCGATAATTCTTAGATAATTCTGGGAAAAAAAGTATTTTAATACATATAACAAACTTAAATTGTCTTTGGAGAATAAAGTCTATCGGCGGTCAGTGCAGTGTACTACATTAGTTTGTGGGACAGAACATGTTGATAAAGGGTCGGTCTCATCACTGCACTCACCGTCCATAAGCTTTATTAGGGTAGATATCCACAGAATATGGATATAGTAGATGTATACCCCCTCTCAGGAATCCTTCCCTCATATTAGCTATGATGACTACATTCCACTGCAAACAGCAGAAGAAACTTGAGGCGCACTATTTACAAGAGGAGTTTTCCCATACATTTATGTGTTATCCATAAAATATTCTATAAATGTCTGATAGGCAGAGGTCCCGGACGTGAAACCCGCATCTGTCTACAGACCTGGGGAACTATGAATGTACAGATGGCCATTCACTATTGGGGAGGTTCCTATAAGATCTGAGTACTCAGCCTTGTGTTTGGTTATTTTCATAGACCTTGACATGAGCGGCAGGGTACATATGAAACCAGTGCTCCACCCAATTCTTCCTGAAGCAATTTTGTGACTGATTCAAGACCCCTGTACTATTGATTTGAGGGTTCCTAAATGGTTGGAGACCCACACCAGTCTAATGTATTTGAGATGTTGTACCCTCTTAACGAAAGATCAGAGGAAAATACCTTCAACAAAACTGCTGGTTGGGTCGGATGTGGTATTCTGAGCCACTTGGTTTGTTGTCTCACATGTTTATGCTTAAAGTTCTTAATGGTTTGTTCTTGTTGAGTTTATGGGACCTTTGTCTATACTGTACTGTTCCTTTTTCATTTTTTTAGATAAGCATTCCATACTGTTAGGTGAAGAACTGGTGCTACCCTTCTTCACATTGAGGCATCATCCTACCATTGTGATCAGAAGCCCTATAACCCGGCTTCATTGTTAGGATGCAGGATTTATATAAATTAGCTCTACTGGGGTCTTAAAAGTGCAGGCATTGAGGAAGAAGTACAAAATCAGCAGGCAAATGAGTAGTCAGAAACAAGCAAAGGTCAGGGCAGGCAGCAGTGCAGAAACATAACCGGAAACAAGCAGAGGTCAGGGCAGGCAGCAGTGCAAAAACATAACCGGAAACAACCATAAAACCAAAGAAAAAAAACGACCCACAGTCCATATAGTGCAGAATAATATACATTTTTATTAGTATCACAGATTAATAACCGGAAACAAGCAGAGGTCAGGGCAGGCGGCAGTGCAGAAGCATAATCCATTGAGCAAGCTGAGGTCAGGGCAGGCGGCAGTGCAGAAACATAATCCATTGAGCAAGCTGAGGTCAGGGCAGGCGGCAGTTCAAAAACATAATCCATTGAGCAAGCAGAGGTCAGGCAGGCGGCAGTGCAGAAACATAATCCATTGAGCAAGCAGAGGTCAGGGCAGGCGTCAGTTCAAAAACATAATCCATTGAGCAAGCAGAGGTCAGGGCAGGCGGCAGTTCAAAAACATAATCCACTGAGCAAGCAGAGGTCAAGGCAGGCGGCAGTGCAGAAACATAATCCATTGAGCAAGCAGAGGTCAGGGTAGGCGGCAGTTCAAAAACATAATCCATTGAGCAAGCAGAGGTGAAGGCAGGCGGCAGTGCAGAAACAATCCATTGAGCAAGCAGAGGTCAGGCAGGCGGCAGTTCAAAAACATAATCCATTGAGCAAGCAAAGGTCAGGGCAGGCGGCAGTGTAGATGCATAACTTTAAACAAGCAGAGGTCAGGGCAGGCGGCAGTATAGAAACATGATCCATTGATCAAGCCATAGTCAAAACCGGAAAATCTGTCTAAGAAGCAGCTGTGCAGAAGATGGTATGTGCTTGCTGCAAGCAACTCGCCACTACATTTTCCGCCGGCTAAATCAAAGTGCCGCGGAATTCTCTTCTCGGGAGAATGATCTTCCTAGGACTTGGAAGGAAACCCAAATCTCTCTTGTAGGCACGTTGTACATCCTGTGGGCTCATCAGCATTACTTGCATGATCTTTCCAGTGGTATAGCTGACTGGCAGGTGTGGTGTAGGATTGTAGCCTTGTTTAGCAGTCACCTTAATACGCGGTTGATGGTCGTAAGGCATACTGAGGAGTATACGTGCTTGAGAGGGAGTTAGCTCCATCCAGGTGCATGGGGATGGGCTCCTGGGCAATGTGGCTGTTGTCTCTTCCTCATCTACTGTTCTGGTGAGTATCAGGCGTTCCTTCATACCCTCTGGCTCTGCGCTGATGTTTGCTGCAGGTTGTACGAATCGGCCTATTTCGGGCATTGTAGGATATGGTGGTGGACTTTTCAGTCTGGAATATCGGTCCTTTGCCTTTTCTGGTGTTTTGAACAGGCATTTAATAATTGACACGATATAATAAAGCACTGCCATCACATACCCCGTGAAGCCAGTTGGCCTTTGGTGGTGTTCAGGCCTCTGACTGTATAGGGATGTCCTGGCATGTGGGAGACGTCTCCGTGGTTGGAACTTTCCTCCAGCTACGGGTGCAGCCATTAGGCTGCCTTCCCCTCCACACACACAAAAGTGTGTGCGGATGGTAGAAAACACTCCCAAAAAAAAGAAATAAAAGTAAAAAAAATAAACAAAACAAGTAAAAAGTGATTTACAAGTCGCTCTGGGTTAGTGTTCAGCTCTCCTCTCTATCTCTGCTTGCCTCGC
Source organism: Dendrobates tinctorius (assembly GCF_039654945.1). Taxonomy (NCBI): domain Eukaryota; kingdom Metazoa; phylum Chordata; class Amphibia; order Anura; family Dendrobatidae; genus Dendrobates; species Dendrobates tinctorius. The sequence continues at coordinate 63,003,137 of NW_027361743.1, forward strand.
ACTGACCGTTCTTGCGGAACATTCCATGACTCGTGGACAACGCTTCTGTGATGTCATAAAGACGAACATGGCAATGGGTCTAATATAGGAGAACTAGTTATGTTACCCATGGCAGACCATCCAATACCAGCTGCCACTGTACGGATAGGGGTTAGCTGGATTGGGATGAGATGTATAAAAACTTACCGGTACAATAGCGCAAGTCATTGCTTTATTTACTGTTTTTGCTTTTTTACCTGTTTACAGGCAAATCTTTCTATTTGATATTTTCAAACCTGTATAATTCTGTATCCTCATATGTGAGATAATGTGATGTATCTATTGTCAGCTCCTTGTAGGAATGTCTCCTCCTCTCTTCCCGGTAACACGGATCACCCGTGATGGGCACAGACCATTGCTGTAGTCGGAATTATTTCATATAGCTTCAGAATAAATGTTAAATAATATTGTATTTTTTCCATATAATTGGCTCAGATCACTTTTTTTAATTTGTCTGTAATTCTAAGTAGTGATAAAAAAATAAATAACCCCAAGTGTGAACCTGGTGTAGAACGTACAAATTGTCCAGAGTCTCTCCTGGGCCATGTTCACACGTGCAGAAGTGCTGCATTGTTTCCATAGGTATTCGCACTAAAGCAATCAAAACTTTTTATTGTATTTTTTTGTGGCAGTTTTTTCGAATGCATTTTTTTTAGTAGAGGAATGCTTCAGTTCCACAATTGGAGACTTCATTGGAATTTTGCATGCGTTTTTTATGCTCTCCATATAATATAGTGGAAAATATTAAACAAAAGCATCAAAAAGTTCACACTTCTGCTGCACCATTAGCCCCTGTATGTAGTACAGCTTAGGCCTCTTTCACACTTCAGTTTTTTGCATCAGTTCAAATCCGCCAAAAAGGCAGACAAGCGGATCCGTTCTGAACTGATGTGAACGGATGGCACAGGATCCTGAAAATGAGGAAATTTAAAGGAAATGCTGGTCGGGAAGGAGAGAGAGAGAGAGTTTTGTTGCAAGCTCCGTTTTGAAATCTTTGAGGATGGTGACGGACAGCAACTTTTGGCGGAACCTCAAAAAAAAAACGGATGAAACGGACAGCCATCCGTCACAATCCGCCATTAATGCAAGTCAATGGGGAAAAAACGGATCCTCCAAAAAAAATTGAGGATCCGTTTTTGTCAAAACCTGACGGATTGTGACTGATTGCAAAAAACTGAAGTGTGAAAGGGGCCTTAGGGAGCGATAAATGAAGTGAAAAGAAAAGTAAAACAACAAAAAAAGATTTAAACAAATCTGAAAAAAAACTCATAAAAGTTCAATTTTCCTCCATTGAAAATGAACATAAAAAAAAATGTCAAGTGATATCGCCACATCCAGCAAAGTCCGAGCTATCAAAATATAAAAATAATTAACCCAATTGGTAAACACAAAAAATTTAAAAACGCCAACATTGCGGTATTTTTTGGTCGCTGCAATACCACTTAAAATACGTAACAAGCAACTAAAATGTCATATGTATCCCAAAGTAATATCCATAATAACGTCTCGCCTTATGAAAAAATAATCCCTCTCATAGCTCTATTGAACGAAAAAGTAAAACTACGGGTCTCGGAAAATGGCAACACAAACTCCAACATATTTTTTATTTCAAAGTCTTGATTTTTTTTCTACCACTAAAATAATTTAAAAATCTGGGCACGTTTAGTATCTCTGTAATCATACTGATGAGGAGAATCATATTACATGGTCATTTTTACCACATAATGTACGCCGTAAACATAATTAAGGTCAGAATTGCGTTTTTTTTCACAATTTTCCCATTTCCCTGTACATTGTGTGTCAGGATAAGTCACAACCACTGCCACCAATATTTCTTGAACACCACTTGCTCACGACACACCTGCCCTGGGATGTTACTATAAAGGTGAACCTCCCATATTCTTTTGTCCACTCACCTAAGCGCACCCCGCAGACAGTTCTCACATCCACATCACACTGTTTGCTGCTATCGGTCACTGTTTTGATAGGCCAGTGAGACACCTGCGCTGGGTCACACACTAGCACACATGCCACCCAGCTTTTCTGAGCCCCTGATAGGTGCTCTTCTTTTACTTTTGTATACACATACAGCAAAACACAACCAAGGTATACTCGCCGTCCTCAGGGTTTGGGGGACGTTTAGCGCAGAAAAGAACAAACTTATTAAAATTTAGATTTAAAGGGATCCTGTCAGCAGGATTGTGAACAGTAAAGTACAGACAGTGTCAGGTCTACGCTGTTATACTGATTAAAATGAGGTGACCTGGGTGATGAAATGCATCTTGTGGTTGTTGTGTAATCTGTATTTGTAAATTTCAGTTATTGAGATTCTGGTGCTCCGGGTGTTTGTGGGGTTACAAAAAAAAGGTTTGCATTCATCAAAATGGTGCCTGTGCTGTAGTATAATACATGACTAATATCAATATGTAGACATGTGTAAGGGGTTGAGAGTCTTACCCCTTTAAACCCCCATGTTGCTGTTGTACTTGTATATATATTTATATATATGTTATACCATTGTTGCGCATTATCGTATATTTCATGTTGCTGTATTATTTATATAGCATAAGCTATGTTTCTGCACCTTGTACTTGGTAGGGACAGTGCAGTCTGGGCTATGGTCACTAGATGGGGCACTGAGCTCATTGCACAGTAGATGTAGCTGTAGGACATATAGGAGTTAACTGTAGGAGGGGATAGCTGGAGAATAAGCCAGGATGGTCTTCCAGTTTCAGGCAGTCAGAGGCCTGACCCCTTTGTGCTCGGGTGGGCTATATGCCTGAGCTGCCTAACTACCCCGTGATGTTAAAGCTGATGCCCAGCCATCTAGAGAAGAACACGGTACTGCAGAATCAGCAATAAAGTGGAAAAGAGTGTAAGTAAACAGAGGAAGATTGAAGGTTACCGTAAAAGGGTACGGGCAGGTCACTCCAGAATGTGGTGGAAAGCTACGTGGGCTGAATCTCTGATGTCCGGGGCGAAACATGCTGGAGAGCGCTTCACCGTGGTGACGCTATACAGGGAGGACACTGAGGAGCCATCTGAGACGCTTCGTCAAACGGAAACACTGCAAGGAACAGTGAAGGGAAAGATGAAGTAATGTGCTGTCTTTACTGTGATGAAAATGCTGGAAACTATGTGGATGTGCTGTGTCCTGAAGAAAATAAATTTGCTCAGTTAAGAGTTGCCCTGGACTGTGTCTCTATTCATTGGGATCAAGGATCAGCATCAAGTCGGCGTAGCAAAGGGGACGCTGACGGCACGGTGAGTATTCACCGTACCATGCAAGAGAAGAGGTACCGTTTTCCTGTAGAGGGAGGTCAGGGTATACAATGCCCGAACCCGAAATACTCAGCCACGACTACTGCCCTGACTGACCTTTACACATAAAGTGTAGAAGTCGGGGGGGAAAGTGGGGAATGTGGTCTAGAAGTGATCAAGTATAGTGTGTTATTTTCTGCAGCAAACGTGTCCTGGCTGGAAGAGGAAGAAAAGCGAAGATGAATCGCTACAAATACAGAGGTCACTGGTAAGTCAGTGATTTACCTGGACACTTACATTATATAGTATATACAGAGCTCCTGTGTATAATGTCACTGGTGATCCTTGTATTACCTGTACGCTGACTATATGCAGAGCTCCTGTGTATAATGTTACTGGTGAGTCACTGTATTACCTGTACACTATACACTATATACAGAACTCCTGTGTATGTCTCCAGTGATCATTCTATTACTTGTACACTGACATTATATATACAGACAGGTAGCGTCGGACTGATTCTCCGGTGGGCCCTGGAATCTGGTGGGCCCTGGCACCTCTACTGGTATACAGGGACAGCAGTTGCCTAGGGCCCCCACTGCTCCAGGGGCCCCCAGCCAGTGCCACACAGCTGCTATGGGGGCCCTGCCAGCGGAGCAGCAGCGGGTGTCAGGAGGCAGGAGCCACTGTCCCCACTACTAAAGAGAAATGAATATTCATTCACTCTCGGCCTTCACTCACCCCGGGGCCCCGCTCCCCAACCTAGGCAGCCGGCGCCGCGCTCAATTGCAGTGGAAGAGAGAGCATCTCTCTCCCATCAGTCCCCTCTGCTCCTGACTCACAGCCGATGCGCGATGACGTCACTTCATCGCGCACCCGCTGTGTGTCTGGCAGACGGGTCAGCTGCTGACACTGAAGCCGTCATCAGCGTGGGAGCAGGAGGAGAGGTGAGTATTGTGGTTTGTTTTTTATATATCTCTATATCTATCTATATCTATCTCTATATCTATCTGTCTCTATATCTATATATCTCTATATCTATCTATTTCTATCTGTATATCTATATCTCTATCTCTATATCTATCTGTCTCTATCTTAGATATAGAGATAGATATAGATAGATAGATAGATATAGAGGTAGATATAGATAGATATAAATAGTCTATATCCATCTATCTCTATACCTATCTATATCTATCTCTATCTATTATCTTTATATCTATCCATCTATATATCATCTATCCATAGATCTATCTATTTATCCCCTATCTATCTATCTATATACCTATCTATAGCTATCACTATCTATTATCTTTATATCTATCTATCTATCTATCTATCTTTCTATCTATCTATCCATATATCTATTTATCCCCTATCTATCTATTTATCTATCTATATCTATCTAGGTCTATCTATCTCTATAGCTACCTATATCTTTCACTATCTATTATCTTTATATCTTTATATCTATCTGTCTATCCATAGATCTATCTATCTATTATCTATCTATACATCTAATTATCACATATCTATCTATCTATCTATCTATCTAGTGTTATACCCTATGAGGGGGCAGCATTATACCCTATGAGGGGGTGCATTATACCCTATGAGGGGGGAGAAGCATTATACCCTATGAGGGGGCAGCCTTATACCCTATGAGGGGGTGCAATATACCTTATCTTCCAACAAAATTAATTCTAAGTCCTCCATTTTGTTGGCGAGGCTTCTGGCATTTGTATACATGCACTTTATGTATGTCTGTACCTCTATTTCTTAAATTATTAACTGTTCTAACCTCACCCCCCCATGCCACTACCACCCCCAATTTCATTATTTGTGCCCAGGTCTCTATCTACACAGTCTTCCCCTCTTATAAAATGAATACCCTCCCCTAGTTCCAAATTTAAACACTCCTCCACCCTTCTAGCCATTTTTTTCCCCAGCACAGCTGCACCCTCCCCATTGAGGTGCAGCCCGTCCCTAGCGTAGAACCTGTAGCCAACTGAGAAGTCGGCCCAGTTCTCCAGGAACCCAAACCCCTCCTTCCTACACTAATTCTTGAACCACTTATTAACTTCCCTAATCTCCTCTCTGGCGTGGCACGTGGTACAGGAAATATTTCCAAAAATACCACCTTGGAGGTCCTTGCCTTAAGATTGCAGCCTAATTCCCTGAAATCATCTTTAAGGACCTTCCACCTACCTCTGTGTCATTTGTACCAATGTGCACCATGACCGCTGGATCCTCACCAGCCCCTCCCAGTAATCTGTCAACCCGGTCAGCGATGTGTCAGACTTGCGCGCCAGATAGGCAGCACACCGTTCGACGATCCCTTTCTTTGTGACAGATTGCCCTATCTGTTCCCCTAATAATTGAGTCCCCCACTACCAGCACCTGTCTGGCCTGCCCTGCTCTCCTATTTCTCCCCTTACTGGAGCATATACTCCTCTGGCTTTCAGAGGACATGCCTTGCTGCAGCAGTGCTACCCCTGCACTGACACTCCCCTCATCTGCCAACTTGGCAAACTTATTGGGTTGTGCCAGATCAGGACTAGCCTCCCTGGCACTCTTCTGTCTACCCCACCTTCTAACTGTCACCCATCTTACTGCTTCACTGTCCTGCAGCTCCAACCTAGCATCCCCCCCTCATCTATCTCATTGAGCGTCTGCTCAGTGAGTAGAAGTCTCCTTTCTATATTGTCTATTGATCTCAGTGTTGCCAGCTGCACATTTAAATCCAGTATCTGGGCTTCCAAATGCACAATGTGCTCACATCTCGCACAGCAGTATGCACCCTCGACTGGCTGGTCAAGGATTGCGTACATGCGGCAAGACGTACACTGGATGGCATTGGCAATAGTGGAGCACATTCCTAATGGGGATTGCACCAGACAGAAAAGATAAGTAAAAATAAATAAAAAGTATTAATAAAATATAACAGCAATTCAGTAATACCTCCTTTGCAAACTCCCTGAATCCAAAGTCACTGAATCACAAGTCACACACTTACCACCGTTCGCACTTACGCTCAGGTCACACTCAGCTCGTTTACACTCGCTCAGGCAGAAGATTTAAAGAGATTTTTTTTCCCTTCACCAGCAAACCACCCTGCTGCTCAATGCACTTCCAAAAGCTCCTGTGTATAATTTCACTGGTGGTCACTGTATTACACTGACACTGTATGCAGATCTTCTGTGTATAAATATCAGGATCCTGTCAGCGTCGGCGAACTGCCACGGCTGAGCAGCGTGACTCACCCCTACTGCGGGAGGGCCCGGGGTCCGATACTGCAGGGAAAGTTGAGGCAGACGGGACCTGCGATGCTGAAGGTAGTAAGAAGTACAAGGACCTACGATCATGTGACCACAGGGGGCGGGGCTTAGTGTCCCACTTCTGAAGATGATTGTAGGACTCTACTACAGGAATCCTGGAGTAGAGGCGAGGGGAACTCAGGTCAGACAAACGGGCGGTCATACATGGAGAGGGCGGCGCGATACCAGAGGGGCGAGCAGAGAGTAGTCAGAACGTAAGCAATGAGTCATACATGGAGATAGCTGCACAGTACAAGAGGGGCAATCAGAGAATAGTCAGGTCATAGGCAATGAGTCATACACAGAGATAGCAACGCAGTACAAGAGGGACAGGCAGAACTCGTAACAGGGACAGAACCAGATCAAAACCAAACAAGCATAAAGTATTACAGTCACAAAGCACACCAGGGTCACACACACTCGGCCAAGGGTCTGAGTATAAACGATGAGGAATGAGCCCACAATGAGGCTTTAAAAAGCCTCCCAGAATCTCAGAGTGAGGCCATCCACATTAACCTCTGAACTACCTAATCCCACAAGCTGAGCAAACCTTGACAATAATGTTGCCAGTGATCACTGAGCTCCTGTGTATAATGTCACTGGTAATCACTGTATTACCTGTACACTGACACTATATACAGAGGTACTGTGTATAATGTCACTGGTGGTAATAACAGTGTTGTTATTATTGTGGTTTGTATTCATAATCAGTACTGTAGTATTCCATCAATAAGTGGTGGTAATTTGTGGACTGTTCACAGTGTGGAAGTATTTCTCCGTGTATGAATTATTATTTGGTCCCTATATGCTGGTAATATGTCATATTATTCGGTCACTATGTGGTGGTAATATGTGGTCTGGTCATGGTGTGGTTGTATTTGTGCCTTTTATGTGATATGATGCGGGTACTATGTGGTCTGGTCATGGTGTGGTGGTATTTCTCCCCTGTATGTGGTATTATTGGTCTTGGTACAGTGGATTGTGTTGTGTTTGACGGTCATTAGTCTTCTCTGATATTAATTAGGAGAATATTCTTTATTTCCATTAGAGATTAAATACTTTGTAAACAGCGGCAGAGATGCACTTACAGGGGTTTCCTGTGGAAAAACGTAATCTCCTATTCACAGGACAAGTGATAACGTATTGATTGGGGGGGTCTAACTACTTGGACCCATTCAGCAAAATGTGGAACTTTTTATCCCCATTAGACTGGAGTGGCATGTCCGACTTGACAACTGATCCATTCATTCCCTCAGTGGCTGCACTTGTATTTTTATAGAAGCTCCAAAGAGAATGAATGAAGCTTCGGTCAGATATCTAACCTGCTGCTCCATTTTAAAATGGGGATAAGTGTCCTATCAACGATAAAACTTTCTCATTCTTCCGGTCGGTGCAGTTTCTAATGGTCGGACGTATGCGATCAGCTATCCTATAGAGCCCATGGATCGGTGATAAATTGTTTTAACCAAAGAACCACATTAATGTAAACTACCGTAATTATACATCCCAGTTATGGGGGTGCACAGTAGATGTGCAGGAGCCGCCTGTGTTTTACAGCCGATGCTCCACTATAATGGGGATAACGACTGACAGATATTAGCATATAGCTGTAGGATGGGGCCCTAGAGTCCGTTCCCCTGGTGGGCCCCAGACACCCCAGTTCGACCCTGAATATACATCATTGTGGATTATCAGATACCGGATTTAGGGAAATTTCTCTGTAATATGGAAGGCAATGACATGAATAGATAGCAAAATCTGGTTTGTCTACAATCTTTTTTATTTGTTAGGTTCTTTCCTGTTACAGCACTTCTCTCCTGTAGTATAAACCTTCTCTCACACTAGTGCTAGCACTAAACCTTGGTTTGCCTTCTTCTAAAGTCTCTGTTGTCCCCGCAGACTTAGAGATTTCCAGCATTACTCCATGCAGCCATAAGGACCTTCTCTCTTTACTCCTTGGGTTTCCGCTGTCCTAGCAGGAAGTGAGAAACGTTCTCGTAAATCACAAGGATGGTACAGCAGGCGGGGTCGCTCAAAATAACTTGGGGGCAATTTTCTTTAGAAGTCCGTATATACTCGCGTATAAGCCGACCCATGTATAAGCCGACCACCCTAATTTTGTCACAAAAAACTGGGAAAACTTATTGACTCGCCTATAAACCTAGGGTGGAAAATGCTGAAGCTACTGGTAAATTTCAAAAATAAAATGGGCCCCATAAGATGCTCCATAAAGTTCATGATGGCCCCATATAATGCTCCATAAAGTTCATGATGGGTTCCATAAGATGCTCCATACAAAAATATGCCTAATAATGCTGCACAGTGAATAATGGTAGCCCTATTACATGGTCCATAATAACATATGCCCCATATAATGCTTCACAGTGATTGGTGGCCCCTTATAATGCTGCATGGAGAGTGGCCCCTTATAATGCTGCACAATGATTAGTGGCCCCTTATAATGCTGCACAGTGATTAGTGGCCCCTTATAATGCTGCACAGTGATTAGTGGCCCCTTATAATGCTGCACAGTGATTAGTGGCCCCTTATAATGCTGCACATTGATTAGTGGCCCCTTACAATGCTGCACGGTGATTAGTGGCCACTTATAATGCTGCACAGTGATTAGTGGCCCCTTGAAATGCTGCAGTGATTAGTGGCCCCTTATGCTGCACGGTGATTAGTGGCCCTTTGTAATGCTGCACAGTGATTAGTGGCCCCGTATAATGCTGCACAGTAATGAGAGGCCCCCTTATAATGCTGCACAGTAATGAGTGGCCTCTTATAATGCAGCACAGTGATGAGTGGCCCCATATAATGCTGCACAGTGATTACTGGCCCCATATAATGCTGCACAGTGATTACTGGCCCCATATAATGCTGCACAGTGATTAGTGGCCCCTTGTAATGCTGCACAGTGATTAGTGGCCCCTTGTAATGCTGCACAGTGATTAGTGGCCCCTTGTAATGCTGCACAGTTATTAGTGGCCCCTTGTAATGCTGCACAGTGATGAGTGGCCCCTTGTAATGCTGCACAGTGATGAGTGGCCCCTTATAATGCTGCACAGTGATTAGTGGCCCCTTGAAATGCTGCAGTGATTAGTGGCTCCTTATTATGCTGCACGGTGATTAGTGGCCCCTTATTATGCTGCACGGTGATGAGTGGCCCCTTATAATGCTGCAAGGTGATGAGTGGCCCCTTATAATGCTGCACAGTGATGAGTGGCCCCTTATAATGCTGCACAGTGATGAGTGGCCCCTTATAATGCTGCACAGTGATGAGTGGCCCCTTATAATGCTGCACAGTGATGAGTGGCCCCTTGTATTGCTGCACAGTGATTAGTGGCCCCTTACAATGCTGCTGCCGCAGCCTCAATTAAAAAAATGAAAAAAAAAACTATATACTCACCTTGTCACTGCTGCAGCTGCTGCTCCTCAGCGTTGCTGGCTCTGCAGTGACTGTTCAGGCAGAGGGCGCCTGCTAACTACGTCATGGCACCCTCTGACCTTAACGTCACTGCCAGAGGAAGCAAGACAGCAGAGCGATGCGCAGCGGTGGAATGGGGCACAGGTGAATATGGCTCCCCCCGTTATACTCACCTCTCCTGGCATGTCTCTGCAGCCCCCCGTGCTTGTTCCATCTTCTCAGTGCTGTTCTTCCTGCTTTCTGCGGTCACGAGGTGCCGCTCATTACATATGTGCATATTAATGAGGGTAATGAGCGTACCACGTGACCGCTGAAAGCAGGAAGAACAGCGCCGAGAAGATGGAATAAGCACGGGGGGCTGCAGAAACATGCCAGGAGAGGTGAGTATGATCTCCGACACCCCCCGCTCCCCCTCCCTGGCCGACCCCCGGTATATGACTCGCGTATAAGCCGAGAGGGGGACTTTCAGCCCCAAAAAATGGGCTGAAAATCTCGACTTATACGCGAGTATATACTGTAAGCCTTTTTTGTCCTTTAAGACAGAAGAAACAAAACTATTAACTCTTCTTCTAAGGTCTGACTGTGAGCTCGGACCCTCCCCAGCTATTTGTTAGGGCACTCCAGGCTAAGGGGTTGTACTGCTATGCTCTGTTATTGCAGACTTCATCATCCCAATCATAGTTCATCATCAGCACATCAGCCCCATCATAGTCCATCATCAGCACATCAACCCCATCATAGTCCATCATCAGCACATCAGCCCCATCATAGTCCATCATCAGCACATCAGCCCCATCATAGTCCATCATCAGCATATCAGCCCCATCATTGTCCCATAATGAAAGAAGTGTTGTTGCGCATTCTTAACAGCCGCTTGTTCCAGACACCCTGTTCTTAGGATTGGTGGGGGTCCTGGCAGTGAAACACCCGTAATCAGCAAGTTATGATCTACCAATGGCTAGGGGATAACTTGCTGAGGAGGCAGAAGTTGGGGACTACTGTTTTTAAAGACCGCAATACCTATATCAGGAGCTGTAAAGAAATATATGTTTCTAAGCTTTATCTTGAGTCCATTTTCCTTGTCGATAATTCTTAGATAATTCTGGGAAAAAAAGTATTTTAATACATATAACAAACTTAAATTGTCTTTGGAGAATAAAGTCTATCGGCGGTCAGTGCAGTGTACTACATTAGTTTGTGGGACAGAACATGTTGATAAAGGGTCGGTCTCATCACTGCACTCACCGTCCATAAGCTTTATTAGGGTAGATATCCACAGAATATGGATATAGTAGATGTATACCCCCTCTCAGGAATCCTTCCCTCATATTAGCTATGATGACTACATTCCACTGCAAACAGCAGAAGAAACTTGAGGCGCACTATTTACAAGAGGAGTTTTCCCATACATTTATGTGTTATCCATAAAATATTCTATAAATGTCTGATAGGCAGAGGTCCCGGACGTGAAACCCGCATCTGTCTACAGACCTGGGGAACTATGAATATACAGATGGCCATTCACTATTGGGGAGGTTCCTATAAGATCTGAGTACTCAGCCTTGTGTTTGGTTATTTTCATAGACCTTGACATGAGCGGCAGGGTACATATGAAACCAGTGCTCCACCCAATTCTTCCTGAAGCAATTTTGTGGCTGATTCAAGACCCCTGTATTATTGATTTGAGGGTTCCTAAATGGTTGGAGACCCACACCAGTCTAATGTATTTGAGATGTTGTACCCTCTTAACGAAAGATCAGAGGAAAATACCTTCAACAAAACTGCTGGTTGGGTCGGATGTGGTATTCTGAGCCACTTGGTTTGTTGTCTCATATGTTTATGCTTAAAGTTCTTAATGGTTTGTTCTTGTTGAGTTTATGGGACCTTTGTCTATACTGTACTGTTCCTTTTTCATTTTTTTAGATAAGCATTCCATACTGTTAGGTGAAGAACTGGTGCTACCCTTCTTCACATTGAGGCATCATCCTACCATTGTGATCAGAAGCCCTATAACCCGGCTTCATTGTTAGGATGCAGGATTTATATAAATTAGCTCTACTGGGGTCTTAAAAGTGCAGGCATTGAGGAAGAAGTACAAAATCAGCAGGCAAATGAGTAGTCAGAAACAAGCAAAGGTCAGGGCAGGCAGCAGTGCAGAAACATAACCGGAAACAAGCAGAGGTCAGGGCAGGCAGCAGTGCAAAAACATAACCGGAAACAACCATAAAACCAAAGAAAAAAAACGACCCACAGTCCATATAGTGCAGAATAATATACATTTTTATTAGTATCACAGATTAATAACCGGAAACAAGCAGAGGTCAGGGCAGGCGGCAGTGCAGAAGCATAATCCATTGAGCAAGCTGAGGTCAGGGCAGGCGGCAGTGCAGAAACATAATCCATTGAGCAAGCTGAGGTCAGGGCAGGCGGCAGTTCAAAAACATAATCCATTGAGCAAGCAGAGGTCAGGCAGGCGGCAGTGCAGAAACATAATCCATTGAGCAAGCAGAGGTCAGGGCAGGCGTCAGTTCAAAAACATAATCCATTGAGCAAGCAGAGGTCAGGGCAGGCGGCAGTTCAAAAACATAATCCATTGAGCAAGCAAAGGTCAGGGCAGGCGGCAGTGTAGATGCATAACTTTAAACAAGCAGAGGTCAGGGCAGGCGGCAGTATAGAAACATGATCCATTGATCAAGCCATAGTCAAAACCGGAAAATCTGTCTAAGAAGCAGCTGTGCAGAAGATGGTATGTGCTTGCTGCAAGCAACTCGCCACTACATTTTCCGCCGGCTAAATCAAAGTGCCGCGGAATTCTCTTCTCGGGAGAATGATCTTCCTAGGACTTGGAAGGAAACCCAAATCTCTCTTGTAGGCACGTTGTACATCCTGTGGGCTCATCAGCATTACTTGCATGATCTTTCCAGTGGTATAGCTGACTGGCAGGTGTGGTGTAGGATTGTAGCCTTGTTTAGCAGTCACCTTAATACGCGGTTGATGGTCGTAAGGCATACTGAGGAGTATACGTGCTTGAGAGGGAGTTAGCTCCATCCAGGTGCATGGGGATGGGCTCCTGGGCAATGTGGCTGTTGTCTCTTCCTCATCTACTGTTCTGGTGAGTATCAGGCGTTCCTTCATACCCTCTGGCTCTGCGCTGATGTTTGCTGCAGGTTGTACGAATCGGCCTATTTCGGGCATTGTAGGATATGGTGGTGGACTTTTCAGTCTGGAATATCGGTCCTTTGCCTTTTCTGGTGTTTTGAACAGGCATTTAATAATTGACACGATATAATAAAGCACTGCCATCACATACCCCGTGAAGCCAGTTGGCCTTTGGTGGTGTTCAGGCCTCTGACTGTATAGGGATGTCCTGGCATGTGGGAGACGTCTCCGTGGTTGGAACTTTCCTCCAGCTACGGGTGCAGCCATTAGGCTGCCTTCCCCTCCACACACACAAAAGTGTGTGCGGATGGTAGAAAACACTCCCAAAAAAAAGAAATAAAAGTAAAAAAAATAAACAAAACAAGTAAAAAGTGATTTACAAGTCGCTCTGGGTTAGTGTTCAGCTCTCCTCTCTATCTCTGCTTGCCTCGCACTGACCGTTCTTGCGGAACATTCCATGACTCGTGGACAACGCTTCTGTGATGTCATAAAGACGAACATGGCAATGGGTCTAATATAGGAGAACTAGTTATGTTACCCATGGCAGACCATCCAATACCAGCTGCCACTGTACGGATAGGGGTTAGCTGGATTGGGATGAGATGTATAAAAACTTACCGGTACAATAGCGCAAGTCATTGCTTTATTTACTGTTTTTGCTTTTTTACCTGTTTACAGGCAAATCTTTCTATTTGATATTTTCAAACCTGTATAATTCTGTATCCTCATACGTGAGATAATGTGATGTATCTATTGTCAGCTTCTTCCAGGAATGTCTCCTCCTCTCTTCCCGGTAACACGGATCACCCGTGATGGGCACAGACCATTGCTGTAGTCAGAATTATTTCATATAGCTTCAGAATAAATGTTAAATAATATTGTATTTTTTCCATATAATTGGCTCAGATCACTTTTTTTAATTTGTCTGTAATTCTAAGTAGTGATAAAAAAATAAATAACCCCAAGTGTGAACCTGGTGTAGAACGTACAAATTGTCCAGAGTCTCTCCTGGGCCATGTTCACACGTGCAGAAGTGCTGCATTGTTTCCATAGGTATTCGCACTAAAGCAATCAAAACTTTTTATTGTATTTTTTTGTGGCAGTTTTTTCGAATGCATTTTTTTTAGTAGAGGAATGCTTCAGTTCCACAATTGGAGACTTCATTGGAATTTTGCATGCGTTTTTTATGCTCTCCATATACTATAGTGGAAAATATTAAACAAAAGCATCAAAAAGTTCACACTTCTGCTGCACCATTAGCCCCTGTATGTAGTACAGCTTAGGCCTCTTTCACACTTCAGTTTTTTGCATCAGTTCAAATCCGCCAAAAAGGCAGACAAGCGGATCCGTTCTGAACTGATGTGAACGGATGGCACAGGATCCTGAAAATGAGGAAATTTAAAGGAAACGCTGGTCGGGAAGGAGAGAGAGAGAGAGAGAGTTTTGTTGCAAGCTCCGTTTTGAAATCTTTGAGGATGGTGACGGACAGCAACTTTTGGCGGATCCTCAAAAAAAAAACTGATGAAACGGACAGCCATCCGTCACAATCCGCCATTAATGCAAGTCAATGGGGAAAAAACGGATCCTCAAAAAAAAACTGAGGATCCGTTTTTGTCAAAACCTGACGGATTGTGACTGATTGCAAAAAACTGAAGTGTGAAAGGGGCCTTAGGGAGCGATAAATGAAGTGAAAAGAAAAGTAAAACAACAAAAAAAGATTTAAACAAATCTGAAAAAAAAACTCATAAAAGTTCAATTTTCCTCCATTGAAAATGAACATAAAAAAAAATGTCAAGTGATATCGCCACATCCAGCAAAGTCCGAGCTATCAAAATATAAAAATAATTAACCCAATTGGTAAACACAAAAAATTTAAAAACGCCAACATTGCGGTATTTTTTGGTCGCTGCAATACCACTTAAAATACGTAACAAGCAACTAAAATGTCATATCTATCCCAAAGTAATATCCATAATAACGTCTCGCCTTATAAAAAAATAATCCCTCTCATAGCTCTATTGAACGAAAAAGTAAAACTACGGGTCTCGGAAAATGGCAACACAAACTCCAACATATTTTTTATTTCAAAGTCTTGATTTTTTTTCTACCACTAAAATAATTTAAAAATCTGGGCACGTTTAGTATCTCTGTAATCATACTGATGAGGAGAATCATATTACATGGTCATTTTTACCACATAATGTACGCCGTAAACATAATTAAGGTCAGAATTGCGTTTTTTTTCACAATTTTCCCATTTCCCTGTACATTGTGTGTCAGGATAAGTCACAACCACTGCCACCAATATTTCTTGAACACCACTTGCTCACGACACACCTGCCCTGGGATGTTACTATAAAGGTGAACCTCCCATATTCTTTTGTCCACTCACCTAAGCGCACCCCGCAGACAGTTCTCACATCCACATCACACTGTTTGCTGCTATCGGTCACTGTTTTGATAGGCCAGTGAGACACCTGCGCTGGGTCACACACTAGCACACATGCCACCCAGCTTTTCTGAGCCCCTGATAGGTGCTCTTCTTTTACTTTTGTATACACATACAGCAAAACACAACCAAGGTATACTCGCCGTCCTCAGGGTTTGGGGGACGTTTAGCGCAGAAAAGAACAAACTTATTAAAATTTAGATTTAAAGGGATCCTGTCAGCAGGATTGTGAACAGTAAAGTACAGACAGTGTCAGGTCTACGCTGTTATACTGATTAAAATGAGGTGACCTGGGTGATGAAATGCATCTTGTGGTTGTTGTGTAATCTGTATTTGTAAATTTCAGTTATTGAGATTCTGGTGCTCCGGGTGTTTGTGGGGTTACAAAAAAAAGGTTTGCATTCATCAAAATGGTGCCTGTGCTGTAGTATAATACATGACTAATATCAATATGTAGACATGTGTAAGGGGTTGAGAGTCTTACCCCTTTAAACCCCCATGTTGCTGTTGTACTTGTATATATATTTATATATATGTTATACCATTGTTGCGCATTATCGTATATTTCATGTTGCTGTATTATTTATATAGCATAAGCTATGTTTCTGCACCTTGTACTTGGTAGGGACAGTGCAGTCTGGGCTATGGTCACTAGATGGGGCACTGAGCTCATTGCACAGTAGATGTAGCTGTAGGACATATAGGAGTTAACTGTAGGAGGGGATAGCTGGAGAATAAGCCAGGATGGTCTTCCAGTTTCAGGCAGTCAGAGGCCTGACCCCTTTGTGCTCGGGTGGGCTATATGCCTGAGCTGCCTAACTACCCCGTGATGTTAAAGCTGATGCCCAGCCATCTAGAGAAGAACACGGTACTGCAGAATCAGCAATAAAGTGGAAAAGAGTGTAAGTAAACAGAGGAAGATTGAAGGTTACCGTAAAAGGGTACGGGCAGGTCACTCCAGAATGTGGTGGAAAGCTACGTGGGCTGAATCTCTGATGTCCGGGGCGAAACATGCTGGAGAGCGCTTCACCATGGTGACGCTATACAGGGAGGACACTGAGGAGCCATCTGAGACGCTTCGTCAAACGGAAACACTGCAAGGAACAGTGAAGGGAAAGATGAAGTAATGTGCTGTCTTTACTGTGATGAAAATGCTGGAAACTATGTGGATGTGCTGTGTCCTGAAGAAAATAAATTTGCTCAGTTAAGAGTTGCCCTGGACTGTGTCTCTATTCATTGGGATCAAGGATCAGCATCAAGTCGGCGTAGCAAAGGGGACGCTGACGGCACGGTGAGTATTCACCGTACCATGCAAGAGAAGAGGTACCGTTTTCCTGTAGAGGGAGGTCAGGGTATACAATGCCCGAACCCGAAATACTCAGCCACGACTACTGCCCTGGCTGACCTTTACACATAAAGTGTAGAAGTCGGGGGGGAAAGTGGGGAATGTGGTCTAGAAGTGATCAAGTATAGTGTGTTATTTTCTGCAGCAAACGTGTCCTGGCTGGAAGAGGAAGAAAAGCGAAGATGAATCGCTACAAATACAGAGGTCACTGGTAAGTCAGTGATTTACCTGGACACTTACATTATATAGTATATACAGAGCTCCTGTGTATAATGTCACTGGTGATCCTTGTATTACCTGTACGCTGACTATATGCAGAGCTCCTGTGTATAATGTTACTGGTGAGTCACTGTATTACCTGTACACTATACACTATATACAGAACTCCTGTGTATGTCTCCAGTGATCATTCTATTACTTGTACACTGACATTATATATACAGACAGGTAGCGTCGGACTGATTCTCCGGTGGGCCCTGGCATCTGGTGGGCCCTGGCACCTCTACTGGTATACAGGGACAGCAGTTGCCTAGGGCCCCCACTGCTCCAGGGGCCCCCAGCCAGTGCCACACAGCTGCTATGGGGGCCCTGCCAGCGGAGCAGCAGCGGGTGTCAGGAGGCAGGAGCCACTGTCCCCACTACTAAAGAGAAATGAATATTCATTCACTCTCGGCCTCCACTCACCCCGGGGCCCCGCTCCCCAACCTAGGCAGCCGGCGCTGCGCTCAATTTCAGTGGAATAGAGAGCATCTCTCTCCCATCAGTCCCCTCTGCTCCTGACTCACAGCCGATGCGCGATGACGTCACTTCATCGCGCACCCGCTGTGTGTCTGGCAGACGGGTCAGCTGCTGACACTGAAGCCGTCATCAGCGTGGGAGCAGGAGGAGAGGTGAGTATTGTGGTTTGTTTTTTATATATCTCTATATCTATCTATATCTATCTCTATATCTATCTGTCTCTATATCTATATATCTCTATATCTATCTATTTCTATCTGTATATCTATATCTCTATCTCTATATCTATCTGTCTCTATCTTAGATATAGAGATAGATATAGATAGATAGATAGATAGATAGATACTGTAGATATAGAGGTAGATATAGATAGATATAAATAGTCTATATCCATCTATCTCTATACCTATCTATATCTATCTCTATCTATTATCTTTATATCTATCCATCTATATATCATGTATCCATAGATCTATCTATTTATCCCCTATCTATCTATCTATCTATATACCTATCTATAGCTATCACTATCTATTATCTTTATATCTATCTATCTATCTATCCATATATCTATTTATCCCCTATCTATCTATTTATCTATCTATATCTATCTAGGTCTATCTATCTATCTCTATAGCTACCTATATCTTTCACTATCTATTATCTTTATATCTTTATTTCTATCTGTCTATCCATAGATCTATCTATCTATTATCTATCTATACATCTAATTATCACATATCTATCTATCTATCTAGTGTTATACCCTATGAGGGGGCAGCATTATACCCTATGAGGGGGTGCATTATACCCTATGAGGGGGGAGAAGCATTATACCCTATGAGGGGGCAGCCTTATACCCTATGAGGGGGTGCAATATACCTTATCTTCCAACAAAATTAATTCTAAGTCCTCCATTTTGTTGGCGAGGCTTCTGGCATTTGTATACATGCACTTTATGTATGTCTGTACCTCTATTTCTTAAATTATTAACTGTTCTAACCTCACCCCCCATGCCACTACCACCTCCAATTTCATTATTTGTGCCCAGGTCTCTATCTACACAGTCTTCCCCTCTTATAAAATGAATACCCTCCCCTAGTTCCAAGTTTAAACACTCCTCCACCCTTCTAGCCATTTTTTTCCCCAGCACAGCTGCACCCTCCCCATTGAGGTGCAGCCCGTCCCTAGCGTAGAACCTGTAGCCAACTGAGAAGTCGGCCCAGTTCTCCAGGAACCCAAACCCCTCCTTCCTACACTAATTCTTGAACCACTTATTAACTTCCCTAATCTCCTCTCTGGCGTGGCACGTGGTACAGGAAATATTTCCAAAAATACCACCTTGGAAGTCCTTGCCTTAAGATTGCAGCCTAATTCCCTGAAATCATCTTTAAGGACCTTCCACCTACCTCTGTGTCATTTGTACCAATGTGCACCATGACCGCTGGATCCTCACCAGCCCCTCCCAGTAATCTGTCAACCCGGTCAGCGATGTGTCAGACTTGCGCGCCAGATAGGCAGCACACCGTTCGACGATCCCTTTCTTTGTGACAGATTGCCCTATCTGTTCCCCTAATAATTGAGTCCCCCACTACCAGCACCTGTCTGGCCTGCCCTGCTCTCCTATTTCTCCCCTTACTGGAGCATATACTCCTCTGGCTTTCAGAGGACATGCCTTGCTGCAGCAGTGCTACCCCTGCACTGACACTCCCCTCATCTGCCAACTTGGCAAACTTATTGGGTTGTGCCAGATCAGGACTAGCCTCCCTGGCACTCTTCTGTCTACCCCACCTTCTAACTGTCACCCATCTTACTGCTTCACTGTCCTGCAGCTCCAACCTAGCATCCCCCCCTCATCTATCTCATTGAGCGTCTGCTCAGTGAGTAGAAGTCTCCTTTCCATATTGTCTATTGATCTCAGTGTTGCCAGCTGCACATTTAAATCCAGTATCTGGGCTTCCAAATGCACAATGTGCTCACATCTCGCACAGCAGTATGCACCCTCGACTGGCTGGTCAAGGATTGCGTACATGCGTCAAGACGTACACTGGATGGCATTGGCAATAGTGGAGCACATTCCTAATGGGGATTGCACCAGACAGAAAAGCTAAGTAAAAATAAATAAAAAGTATTAATAAAATATAACAGCAATTCAGTAATACCTCCTTTGCAAACTCCCTGAATCCAAAGTCACTGAATCACAAGTCACACACTTACCACCGTTCGCACTGCCGCTCAGGTCACACTCAGCTCGCTTACACTCGCTCAGGCAGAAGATTTAAAGAGATTTTTTTTCCCTTCACCAGCAAACCACCCTGCTGCTCAATGCACTTCCAAAAGCTCCTGTGTATAATTTCACTGGTGGTCACTGTATTACACTGACACTGTATGCAGATCTTCTGTGTATAAATATCAGGATCCTGTCAGCGTCGGCGAACTGCCATGGCTGAGCAGCGTGACTCACCCCTACTGCGGGAGGGCCCGGGGTCCGATACTGCAGGGAAAGTTGAGGCAGACGGGACCTGCGATGCTGAAGGTAGTAAGAAGTACAAGGACCTACGATCATGTGACCACAGGGGGCGGGGCTTAGTGTCCCACTTCTGAAGATGATTGTAGGACTCTACTACAGGAATCCTGGAGTAG
This sequence comes from Dendrobates tinctorius, assembly GCF_039654945.1. Taxonomy (NCBI): domain Eukaryota; kingdom Metazoa; phylum Chordata; class Amphibia; order Anura; family Dendrobatidae; genus Dendrobates; species Dendrobates tinctorius. The sequence continues at coordinate 63,023,515 of NW_027361743.1, forward strand.
AGGCGAGGGGAACTCAGGTCAGACAAACGGGCGGTCATACATGGAGAGGGCGGCGCGATACCAGAGGGGCGAGCAGAGAGTAGTCAGAACGTAAGCAATGAGTCATACATGGAGATAGCTGCACAGTACAAGAGGGGCAATCAGAGAATAGTCAGGTCATAGGCAATGAGTCATACACAGAGATAGCAACGCAGTACAAGAGGGACAGGCAGAACTCGTAACAGGGACAGAACCAGATCAAAACCAAACAAGCATAAAGTATTACAGTCACAAAGCACACCAGGGTCACACACACTCGGCCAAGGGTCTGAGTATAAACGATGAGGAATGAGCCCACAATGAGGCTTTAAAAAGCCTCCCAGAATCTCAGAGTGAGGCCATCCACATTAACCTCTGAACTACCTAATCCCACAAGCTGAGCAAACCTTGACAATAATGTTGCCAGTGATCACTGAGCTCCTGTGTATAATGTCACTGGTAATCACTATATTACCTGTACACTGACACTATATACAGAGGTACTGTGTATAATGTCACTGGTGGTAATAACAGTGTTGTTATTATTGTGGTTTGTATTCATAATCAGTACTGTAGTATTCCATCAATAAGTGGTGGTAATTTGTGGACTGTTCACAGTGTGGAAGTATTTCTCCGTGTATGAATTATTATTTGGTCCCTATATGCTGGTAATATGTCATATTATTCGGTCACTATGTGGTGGTAATATGTGGTCTGGTCATGGTGTGGTTGTATTTGTGCCTTTTATGTGATATGATGCGGGTACTATGTGGTCTGGTCATGGTGTGGTGGTATTTCTCCCCTGTATGTGGTATTATTGGTCTTGGTACAGTGGATTGTGTTGTGTTTGACGGTCATTAGTCTTCTCTGATATTAATTAGGAGAATATTCTTTATTTCCATTAGAGATTAAATACTTTGTAAACAGCGGCAGAGATGCACTTACAGGGGTTTCCTGTGGAAAAACGTAATCTCCTATTCACAGGACAAGTGATAACGTATTGATTGGGGGGGTCTAACTACTTGGACCCATTCAGCAAAATGTGGAACTTTTTATCCCCATTAGACTGGAGTGGCATGTCCGACTTGACCACTGATCCATTCATTCCCTCAGTGGCTGCACTTGTATTTTTATAGAAGCTCCAAAGAGAATGAATGAAGCTTCGGTCAGATATCTAACCTGCTGCTCCATTTTAAAATGGGGATAAGTGTCCTATCAACGATAAAACTTTCTCATTCTTCCGGTCGGTGCAGTTTCTAATGGTCGGACGTATGCGATCAGCTATCCTATAGAGCCCATGGATCGGTGATAAATTGTTTTAACCAAAGAACCACATTAATGTAAACTACCGTAATTATACATCCCAGTTATGGGGATGCACAGTAGATGTACAGGAGCCGCCTGTGTTTTACAGCCGATGCTCCACTATAATGGGGATAACGACTGACAGATATTAGCATATAGCTGTAGGATGGGGCCCTAGAGTCCATTCCCCTGGTGGGCCCCAGACACCCCAGTTCGACCCTGAATATACATCATTGTGGATTATCAGATACCGGATTTAGGGAAATTTCTCTGTAATATGGAAGGCAATGACATGAATAGATAGCAAAATCTGGTTTGTCTACAATCTTTTTTATTTGTTAGGTTCTTTCCTGTTACAGCACTTCTGTCCTGTAGTATAAACCTTCTCTCACACTAGTGCTAGCACTAAACCTTGGTTTGCCTTCTTCTAAAGTCTCTGTTGTCCCCGCAGACTTAGAGATTTCGAGCATTACTCCATGCAGCCATAAGGACCTTCTCTCTTTACTCCTTGGGTTTCCGCTGTCCTAGCAGGAAGTGAGAAACGTTCTCGTAAATCACAAGGATGGTACAGCAGGCGGGGTCGCTCAAAATAACTTGGGGGCAATTTTCTTTAGAAGTCCGTATATACTCGTGTATAAGCCGACCCATGTATAAGCCGACCACCCTAATTTTGTCACAAAAAACTGGGAAAACTTATTGACTCGCCTATAAACCTAGGGTGGAAAATGCCGAAGCTACTGGTAAATTTCAAAAATAAAATGGGCCCCATAAGATGCTCCATAAAGTTCATGATGGCCCCATATAATGCTCCATAAAGTTCATGATGGGTTCCATAAGATGCTCCATACAAAAATATGCCTAATAATGCTGCACAGTGAATAATGGTAGCCCTATAACATGGTCCATAATAACATATGCCCCATATAATGCTGCACAGTGATTGGTGGCCCCTTATAATGCTGCATGGAGAGTGGACCCTTATAATGCTGCACAATGATTAGTGGCCCCTTATAATGCTGCACAGTGATTAGTGGCCCCTTATAATGCTGCACAGTGATTAGTGGCCCCTTATAATGCTGCACAGTGATTAGTGGCCCCTTATAATGCTGCACATTGATTAGTGGCCCCTTACAATGCTGCACGGTGATTAGTGGCCACTTATAATGCTGCACAGTGATTAGTGGCCCCTTGAAATGCAGTGATTAGTGGCCCCTTATGCTGCACGGTGATTAGTGGCCCTTTGTAATGCTGCACAGTGATTAGTGGCCCCGTATAATGCTGCACAGTGATGAGAGGCCCCCTTATAATGCTGCACAGTGATGAGTGGCCTCTTATAATGCAGCACAGTGATGAGTGGCCCCATATAATGCTGCACAGTGATTACTGGCCCTATATAATGCTGCACAGTGATTACTGGCCCCATATAATGCTGCACAGTGATTAGTGGCCCCTTGTAATGCTGCACAGTGATTAGTGGCCCCTTGTAATGCTGCACAGTGATTAGTGGCCCCTTGTAATGCTGCACAGTTATTAGTGGCCCCTTGTAATGCTGCACAGTGATGAGTGGCCCCTTGTAATGCTGCACAGTGATGAGTGGCCCCTTATAATGCTGCAAAGTGATTAGTGGCCCCTTGAAATGCTGCAGTGATTAGTGGCTCCTTATTATGCTGCACGGTGATTAGTGGCCCCTTATTATGCTGCACGGTGATGAGTGGCCCCTTATAATGCTGCAAGGTGATGAGTGGCCCCTTATAATGCTGCACAGTGATGAGTGGCCCCTTATAATGCTGCACAGTGATGAGTGGCCCCTTATAATGCTGCACAGTGATGAGTGGCCCCTTATAATGCTGCACAGTGATGAGTGGCCCCTTGTATTGCTGCACAGTGATTAGTGGCCCCTTACAATGCTGCTGCCGCAGCCTCAATTAAAAAAATGAAAAAAAAACTATATACTCACCTTGTCACTGCTGCAGCTGCTGCTCCTCAGCGTTGCTGGCTCTGCAGTGACTGTTCAGGCAGAGGGCGCCTGCTAACTACGTCATGGCACCCTCTGACCTTAACGTCACTGCCAGAGGAAGCAAGACAGCAGAGCGATGCGCAGCGGTGGAATGGGGCACAGGTGAATATGGCTCCCCCCGTTATACTCACCTCTCCTGGCATGTCTCTGCAGCCCCCCGTGCTTGTTCCATCTTCTCAGTGCTGTTCTTCCTGCTTTCTGCGGTCACGTGGTGCCGCTCATTACATATGTGCATATTAATGAGGGTAATGAGCGTACCACGTGACCGCTGAAAGCAGGAAGAACAGCGCCGAGAAGATGGAATAAGCACGGGGGGCTGCAGAAACATGCCAGGAGAGGTGAGTATGATCTCCGACACCCCCCCCCCCGCTCCCCCTCCCTGGCCGACCCCCGGTATATGACTCGCGTATAAGCCGAGAGGGGGACTTTCAGCCCCAAGAAATGGGCTGAAAATCTCGACTTATACGCGAGTATATACTGTAAGCCTTTTTTGTCCATTAAGACAGAAGAAACTAAACTATTAACTCTTCTTCTAAGGTCTGACTGTGAGCTCGGACCCTCCCCAGCTATTTGTTAGGGCACTCCAGGCTAAGGGGTTGTACTGCTATGCTCTGTTATTGCAGACTTCATCATCCCAATCATAGTTCATCATCAGCACATCAGCCCCATCATAGTCCATCATCAGCACATCAACCCCATCATAGTCCATCATCAGCACATCAGCCCCATCATAGTCCATCATCAGCACATCAGCCCCATCATAGTCCATCATCAGCATATCAGCCCCATCATTGTCCCATAATGAAAGAAGTGTTGTTGCGCATTCTTAACAGCCGCTTGTTCCAGACACCCTGTTCTTAGGATTGGTGGGGGTCCTGGCAGTGAAACACCCCTAATCAGCAAGTTATGATCTACCAATGGCTAGGGGATAACTTGCTGAGGAGGCAGAAGTTGGGGACTACTGTTTTTAAAGACCGCAATACCTATATCAGGAGCTGTAAAGAAATATATGTTTCTAAGCTTTATCTTGAGTCCATTTTCCTTGTCGATAATTCTTAGATAATTCTGGGAAAAAAAGTATTTTAATACATATAACAAACTTAAATTGTCTTTGGAGAATAAAGTCTATCGGCGGTCAGTGCAGTGTACTACATTAGTTTGTGGGACAGAACATGTTGATAAAGGGTCGGTCTCATCACTGCACTCACCGTCCATAAGCTTTATTAGGGTAGATATCCACAGAATATGGATATAGTAGATGTATACCCCCTCTCAGGAATCCTTCCCTCATATTAGCTATGATGACTACATTCCACTGCAAACAGCAGAAGAAACTTGAGGCGCACTATTTACAAGAGGAGTTTTCCCATACATTTATGTGTTATCCATAAAATATTCTATAAATGTCTGATAGGCAGAGGTCCCGGACGTGAAACCCGCATCTGTCTACAGACCTGGGGAACTATGAATGTACAGATGGCCATTCACTATTGGGGAGGTTCCTATAAGATCTGAGTACTCAGCCTTGTGTTTGGTTATTTTCATAGACCTTGACATGAGCGGCAGGGTACATATGAAACCAGTGCTCCACCCAATTCTTCCTGAAGCAATTTTGTGGCTGATTCAAGACCCCTGTACTATTGATTTGAGGGTTCCTAAATGGTTGGAGACCCACACCAGTCTAATGTATTTGAGATGTTGTACCCTCTTAACGAAAGATCAGAGGAAAATACCTTCAACAAAACTGCTGGTTGGGTCGGATGTGGTATTCTGAGCCACTTGGTTTGTTGTCTCACATGTTTATGCTTAAAGTTCTTAATGGTTTGTTCTTGTTGAGTTTATGGGACCTTTGTCTATACTGTACTGTTCCTTTTTCATTTTTTTAGATAAGCATTCCATACTGTTAGGTGAAGAACTGGTGCTACCCTTCTTCACATTGAGGCATCATCCTACCATTGTGATCAGAAGCCCTATAACCCGGCTTCATTGTTAGGATGCAGGATTTATATAAATTAGCTCTACTGGGGTCTTAAAAGTGCAGGCATTGAGGAAGAAGTACAAAATCAGCAGGCAAATGAGTAGTCAGAAACAAGCAAAGGTCAGGGCAGGCAGCAGTGCAGAAACATAACCGGAAACAAGCAGAGGTCAGGGCAGGCAGCAGTGCAAAAACATAACCGGAAACAACCATAAAACCAAAGAAAAAAAACGACCCACAGTCCATATAGTGCAGAATAATATACATTTTTATTAGTATCACAGATTAATAACCGGAAACAAGCAGAGGTCAGGGCAGGCGGCAGTGCAGAAGCATAATCCATTGAGCAAGCTGAGGTCAGGGCAGGCGGCAGTGCAGAAACATAATCCATTGAGCAAGCTGAGGTCAGGGAAGGCGGCAGTTCAAAAACATAATCCATTGAGCAAGCAGAGGTCAGGCAGGCGGCAGTGCAGAAACATAATCCATTGAGCAAGCAGAGGTCAGGGCAGGCGTCAGTTCAAAAACATAATCCATTGAGCAAGCAGAGGTCAGGGCAGGCGGCAGTTCAAAAACATAATCCACTGAGCAAGCAGAGGTCAAGGCAGGCGGCAGTGCAGAAACATAATCCATTGAGCAAGCAGAGGTCAGGGTAGGCGGCAGTTCAAAAACATAATCCATTGAGCAAGCAGAGGTGAAGGCAGGCGGCAGTGCAGAAACAATCCATTGAGCAAGCAGAGGTCAGGCAGGCGGCAGTTCAAAAACATAATCCATTGAGCAAGCAAAGGTCAGGGCAGGCGGCAGTGTAGATGCATAACTTTAAACAAGCAGAGGTCAGGGCAGGCGGCAGTATAGAAACATGATCCATTGATCAAGCCATAGTCAAAACCGGAAAATCTGTCTAAGAAGCAGCTGTGCAGAAGATGGTATGTGCTTGCTGCAAGCAACTCGCCACTACATTTTCCGCCGGCTAAATCAAAGTGCCGCGGAATTCTCTTCTCGGGAGAATGATCTTCCTAGGACTTGGAAGGAAACCCAAATCTCTCTTGTAGGCACGTTGTACATCCTGTGGGCTCATCAGCATTACTTGCATGATCTTTCCAGTGGTATAGCTGACTGGCAGGTGTGGTGTAGGATTGTAGCCTTGTTTAGCAGTCACCTTAATACGCGGTTGATGGTCGTAAGGCATACTGAGGAGTATACGTGCTTGAGAGGGAGTTAGCTCCATCCAGGTGCATGGGGATGGGCTCCTGGGCAATGTGGCTGTTGTCTCTTCCTCATCTACTGTTCTGGTGAGTATCAGGCGTTCCTTCATACCCTCTGGCTCTGCGCTGATGTTTGCTGCAGGTTGTACGAATCGGCCTATTTCGGGCATTGTAGGATATGGTGGTGGACTTTTCAGTCTGGAATATCGGTCCTTTGCCTTTTCTGGTGTTTTGAACAGGCATTTAATAATTGACACGATATAATAAAGCACTGCCATCACATACCCCGTGAAGCCAGTTGGCCTTTGGTGGTGTTCAGGCCTCTGACTGTATAGGGATGTCCTGGCATGTGGGAGACGTCTCCGTGGTTGGAACTTTCCTCCAGCTACGGGTGCAGCCATTAGGCTGCCTTCCCCTCCACACACACAAAAGTGTGTGCGGATGGTAGAAAACACTCCCAAAAAAAAGAAATAAAAGTAAAAAAAATAAACAAAACAAGTAAAAAGTGATTTACAAGTCGCTCTGGGTTAGTGTTCAGCTCTCCTCTCTATCTCTGCTTGCCTCGCACTGACCGTTCTTGCGGAACATTCCATGACTCGTGGACAACGCTTCTGTGATGTCATAAAGACGAACATGGCAATGGGTCTAATATAGGAGAACTAGTTATGTTACCCATGGCAGACCATCCAATACCAGCTGCCACTGTACGGATAGGGGTTAGCTGGATTGGGATGAGATGTATAAAAACTTACCGGTACAATAGCGCAAGTCATTGCTTTATTTACTGTTTTTGCTTTTTTACCTGTTTACAGGCAAATCTTTCTATTTGATATTTTCAAACCTGTATAATTCTGTATCCTCATATGTGAGATAATGTGATGTATCTATTGTCAGCTCCTTGTAGGAATGTCTCCTCCTCTCTTCCCGGTAACACGGATCACCCGTGATGGGCACAGACCATTGCTGTAGTCGGAATTATTTCATATAGCTTCAGAATAAATGTTAAATAATATTGTATTTTTTCCATATAATTGGCTCAGATCACTTTTTTTAATTTGTCTGTAATTCTAAGTAGTGATAAAAAAATAAATAACCCCAAGTGTGAACCTGGTGAAGAACGTACAAATTGTCCAGAGTCTCTCCTGGGCCATGTTCACACGTGCAGAAGTGCTGCATTGTTTCCATAGGTATTCGCACTAAAGCAATCAAAACTTTTTATTGTATTTTTTTGTGGCAGTTTTTTCGAATGCATTTTTTTTAGTAGAGGAATGCTTCAGTTCCACAATTGGAGACTTCATTGGAATTTTGCATGCGTTTTTTATGCTCTCCATATAATATAGTGGAAAATATTAAACAAAAGCATCAAAAAGTTCACACTTCTGCTGCACCATTAGCCCCTGTATGTAGTACAGCTTAGGCCTCTTTCACACTTCAGTTTTTTGCATCAGTTCAAATCCGCCAAAAAGGCAGACAAGCGGATCCGTTCTGAACTGATGTGAACGGATGGCACAGGATCCTGAAAATGAGGAAATTTAAAGGAAACGCTGGTCGGGAAGGAGAGAGAGAGAGAGTTTTGTTGCAAGCTCCGTTTTGAAATCTTTGAGGATGGTGACGGACAGCAACTTTTGGCGGATCCTCAAAAAAAAAACGGATGAAACGGACAGCCATCCGTCACAATCCGCCATTAATGCAAGTCAATGGGGAAAAAACGGATCCTCCAAAAAAAATTGAGGATCCGTTTTTGTCAAAACCTGACGGATTGTGACTGATTGCAAAAAACTGAAGTGTGAAAGGGGCCTTAGGGAGCGATAAATGAAGTGAAAAGAAAAGTAAAACAACAAAAAAAGATTTAAACAAATCTGAAAAAAAACTCATAAAAGTTCAATTTTCCTCCATTGAAAATGAACATAAAAAAAAATGTCAAGTGATATCGCCACATCCAGCAAAGTCCGAGCTATCAAAATATAAAAATAATTAACCCAATTGGTAAACACAAAAAATTTAAAAACGCCAACATTGCGGTATTTTTTGGTCGCTGCAATACCACTTAAAATACGTAACAAGCAACTAAAATGTCATATCTATCCCAAAGTAATATCCATAATAACGTCTCGCCTTATGAAAAAATAATCCCTCTCATAGCTCTATTGAACGAAAAAGTAAAACTACGGGTCTCGGAAAATGGCAACACAAACTCCAACATATTTTTTATTTCAAAGTCTTGATTTTTTTTCTACCACTAAAATAATTTAAAAATCTGGGCACGTTTAGTATCTCTGTAATCATACTGATGAGGAGAATCATATTACATGGTCATTTTTACCACATAATGTACGCCGTAAACATAATTAAGGTCAGAATTGCGTTTTTTTTCACAATTTTCCCATTTCCCTGTACATTGTGTGTCAGGATAAGTCACAACCACTGCCACCAATATTTCTTGAACACCACTTGCTCACGACACACCTGCCCTGGGATGTTACTATAAAGGTGAACCTCCCATATTCTTTTGTCCACTCACCTAAGCGCACCCCGCAGACAGTTCTCACATCCACATCACACTGTTTGCTGCTATCGGTCACTGTTTTGATAGGCCAGTGAGACACCTGCGCTGGGTCACACACTAGCACACATGCCACCCAGCTTTTCTGAGCCCCTGATAGGTGCTCTTCTTTTACTTTTGTATACACATACAGCAAAACACAACCAAGGTATACTCGCCGTCCTCAGGGTTTGGGGGACGTTTAGCGCAGAAAAGAACAAACTTATTAAAATTTAGATTTAAAGGGATCCTGTCAGCAGGATTGTGAACAGTAAAGTACAGACAGTGTCAGGTCTACGCTGTTATACTGATTAAAATGAGGTGACCTGGGTGATGAAATGCATCTTGTGGTTGTTGTGTAATCTGTATTTGTAAATTTCAGTTATTGAGATTCTGGTGCTCCGGGTGTTTGTGGGGTTACAAAAAAAAGGTTTGCATTCATCAAAATGGTGCCTGTGCTGTAGTATAATACATGACTAATATCAATATGTAGACATGTGTAAGGGGTTGAGAGTCTTACCCCTTTAAACCCCCATGTTGCTGTTGTACTTGTATATATATTTATATATATGTTATACCATTGTTGCGCATTATCGTATATTTCATGTTGCTGTATTATTTATATAGCATAAGCTATGTTTCTGCACCTTGTACTTGGTAGGGACAGTGCAGTCTGGGCTATGGTCACTAGATGGGGCACTGAGCTCATTGCACAGTAGATGTAGCTGTAGGACATATAGGAGTTAACTGTAGGAGGGGATAGCTGGAGAATAAGCCAGGATGGTCTTCCAGTTTCAGGCAGTCAGAGGCCTGACCCCTTTGTGCTCGGGTGGGCTATATGCCTGAGCTGCCTAACTACCCCGTGATGTTAAAGCTGATGCCCAGCCATCTAGAGAAGAACACGGTACTGCAGAATCAGCAATAAAGTGGAAAAGAGTGTAAGTAAACAGAGGAAGATTGAAGGTTACCGTAAAAGGGTACGGGCAGGTCACTCCAGAATGTGGTGGAAAGCTACGTGGGCTGAATCTCTGATGTCCGGGGCGAAACATGCTGGAGAGCGCTTCACCGTGGTGACGCTATACAGGGAGGACACTGAGGAGCCATCTGAGACGCTTCGTCAAACGGAAACACTGCAAGGAACAGTGAAGGGAAAGATGAAGTAATGTGCTGTCTTTACTGTGATGAAAATGCTGGAAACTATGTGGATGTGCTGTGTCCTGAAGAAAATAAATTTGCTCAGTTAAGAGTTGCCCTGGACTGTGTCTCTATTCATTGGGATCAAGGATCAGCATCAAGTCGGCGTAGCAAAGGGGACGCTGACGGCACGGTGAGTATTCACCGTACCATGCAAGAGAAGAGGTACCGTTTTCCTGTAGAGGGAGGTCAGGGTATACAATGCCCGAACCCGAAATACTCAGCCACGACTACTGCCCTGGCTGACCTTTACACATAAAGTGTAGAAGTCGGGGGGGAAAGTGGGGAATGTGGTCTAGAAGTGATCAAGTATAGTGTGTTATTTTCTGCAGCAAACGTGTCCTGGCTGGAAGAGGAAGAAAAGCGAAGATGAATCGCTACAAATACAGAGGTCACTGGTAAGTCAGTGATTTACCTGGACACTTACATTATATAGTATATACAGAGCTCCTGTGTATAATGTCACTGGTGATCCTTGTATTACCTGTACGCTGACTATATGCAGAGCTCCTGTGTATAATGTTACTGGTGAGTCACTGTATTACCTGTACACTATACACTATATACAGAACTCCTGTGTATGTCTCCAGTGATCATTCTATTACTTGTACACTGACATTATATATACAGACAGGTAGCGTCGGACTGATTCTCCGGTGGGCCCTGGCATCTGGTGGGCCCTGGCACCTCTACTGGTATACAGGGACAGCAGTTGCCTAGGGCCCCCACTGCTCCAGGGGCCCCCAGCCAGTGCCACACAGCTGCTATGGGGGCCCTGCCAGCGGAGCAGCAGCGGGTGTCAGGAGGCAGGAGCCACTGTCCCCACTACTAAAGAGAAATGAATATTCATTCACTCTCGGCCTTCACTCACCCCGGGGCCCCGCTCCCCAACCTAGGCAGCCGGCGCCGCGCTCAATTGCAGTGGAAGAGAGAGCATCTCTCTCCCATCAGTCCCCTCTGCTCCTGACTCACAGCCGATGCGCGATGACGTCACTTCATCGCGCACCCGCTGTGTGTCTGGCAGACGGGTCAGCTGCTGACACTGAAGCCGTCATCAGCGTGGGAGCAGGAGGAGAGGTGAGTATTGTGGTTTGTTTTTTATATATCTCTATATCTATCTATATCTATCTCTATATCTATCTGTCTCTATATCTATATATCTCTATATCTATCTATTTCTATCTGTATATCTATATCTCTATCTCTATATCTATCTGTCTCTATCTTAGATATAGAGATAGATATAGATAGATAGATAGATAGATAGATATAGAGGTAGATATAGATAGATATAAATAGTCTATATCCATCTATCTCTATACCTATCTATATCTATCTCTATCTATTATCTTTATATCTATCCATCTATATATCATCTATCCATAGATCTATCTATTTATCCCCTATCTATCTATCTATATACCTATCTATAGCTATCACTATCTATTATCTTTATATCTATCTATCTATCTATCTATCTTTCTATCTATCTATCCATATATCTATTTATCCCCTATCTATCTATTTATCTATCTATATCTATCTAGGTCTATCTATCTCTATAGCTACCTATATCTTTCACTATCTATTATCTTTATATCTTTATATCTATCTGTCTATCCATAGATCTATCTATCTATTATCTATCTATACATCTAATTATCACATATCTATCTATCTATCTATCTATCTATCTAGTGTTATACCCTATGAGGGGGCAGCATTATACCCTATGAGGGGGTGCATTATACCCTATGAGGGGGGAGAAGCATTATACCCTATGAGGGGGCAGCCTTATACCCTATGAGGGGGTGCAATATACCTTATCTTCCAACAAAATTAATTCTAAGTCCTCCATTTTGTTGGCGAGGCTTCTGGCATTTGTATACATGCACTTTATGTATGTCTGTACCTCTATTTCTTAAATTATTAACTGTTCTAACCTCACCCCCCATGCCACTACCACCTCCAATTTCATTATTTGTGCCCAGGTCTCTATCTACACAGTCTTCCCCTCTTATAAAATGAATACCCTCCCCTAGTTCCAAGTTTAAACACTCCTCCACCCTTCTAGCCATTTTTTTCCCCAGCACAGCTGCACCCTCCCCATTGAGGTGCAGCCCGTCCCTAGCGTAGAACCTGTAGCCAACTGAGAAGTCGGCCCAGTTCTCCAGGAACCCAAACCCCTCCTTCCTACACTAATTCTTGAACCACTTATTAACTTCCCTAATCTCCTCTCTGGCGTGGCACGTGGTACAGGAAATATTTCCAAAAATACCACCTTGGAAGTCCTTGCCTTAAGATTGCAGCCTAATTCCCTGAAATCATCTTTAAGGACCTTCCACCTACCTCTGTGTCATTTGTACCAATGTGCACCATGACCGCTGGATCCTCACCAGCCCCTCCCAGTAATCTGTCAACCCGGTCAGCGATGTGTCAGACTTGCGCGCCAGATAGGCAGCACACCGTTCGACGATCCCTTTCTTTGTGACAGATTGCCCTATCTGTTCCCCTAATAATTGAGTCCCCCACTACCAGCACCTGTCTGGCCTGCCCTGCTCTCCTATTTCTCCCCTTACTGGAGCATATACTCCTCTGGCTTTCAGAGGACATGCCTTGCTGCAGCAGTGCTACCCCTGCACTGACACTCCCCTCATCTGCCAACTTGGCAAACTTATTGGGTTGTGCCAGATCAGGACTAGCCTCCCTGGCACTCTTCTGTCTACCCCACCTTCTAACTGTCACCCATCTTACTGCTTCACTGTCCTGCAGCTCCAACCTAGCATCCCCCCCTCATCTATCTCATTGAGCGTCTGCTCAGTGAGTAGAAGTCTCCTTTCCATATTGTCTATTGATCTCAGTGTTGCCAGCTGCACATTTAAATCCAGTATCTGGGCTTCCAAATGCACAATGTGCTCACATCTCGCACAGCAGTATGCACCCTCGACTGGCTGGTCAAGGATTGCGTACATGCGTCAAGACGTACACTGGATGGCATTGGCAATAGTGGAGCACATTCCTAATGGGGATTGCACCAGACAGAAAAGCTAAGTAAAAATAAATAAAAAGTATTAATAAAATATAACAGCAATTCAGTAATACCTCCTTTGCAAACTCCCTGAATCCAAAGTCACTGAATCACAAGTCACACACTTACCACCGTTCGCACTGACGCTCAGGTCACACTCAGCTCGCTTACACTCGCTCAGGCAGAAGATTTAAAGAGATTTTTTTTCCCTTCACCAGCAAACCACCCTGCTGCTCAATGCACTTCCAAAAGCTCCTGTGTATAATTTCACTGGTGGTCACTGTATTACACTGACACTGTATGCAGATCTTCTGTGTATAAATATCAGGATCCTGTCAGCGTCGGCGAACTGCCATGGCTGAGCAGCGTGACTCACCCCTACTGCGGGAGGGCCCGGGGTCCGATACTGCAGGGAAAGTTGAGGCAGACGGGACCTGCGATGCTGAAGGTAGTAAGAAGTACAAGGACCTACGATCATGTGACCACAGGGGGCGGGGCTTAGTGTCCCACTTCTGAAGATGATTGTAGGACTCTACTACAGGAATCCTGGAGTAGAGGCGAGGGGAACTCAGGTCAGACAAACGGGCGGTCATACATGGAGAGGGCGGCGCGATACCAGAGGGGCGAGCAGAGAGTAGTCAGAACGTAAGCAATGAGTCATACATGGAGATAGCTGCACAGTACAAGAGGGGCAATCAGAGAATAGTCAGGTCATAGGCAATGAGTCATACACAGAGATAGCAACGCAGTACAAGAGGGACAGGCAGAACTTGTAACAGGGACAGAACCAGATCAAAACCAAACAAGCATAAAGTATTACAGTCACAAAGCACACCAGGGTCACACACACTCGGCCAAGGGTCTGAGTATAAACGATGAGGAATGAGCCCACAATGAGGCTTTAAAAAGCCTCCCAGAATCTCAGAGTGAGGCCATCCACATTAACCTCTGAACTACCTAATCCCACAAGCTGAGCAAACCTTGACAATAATGTTGCCAGTGATCACTGAGCTCCTGTGTATAATGTCACTGGTAATCACTATATTACCTGTACACTGACACTATATACAGAGGTACTGTGTATAATGTCACTGGTGGTAATAACAGTGTTGTTATTATTGTGGTTTGTATTCATAATCAGTACTGTAGTATTCCATCAATAAGTGGTGGTAATTTGTGGACTGTTCACAGTGTGGAAGTATTTCTCCGTGTATGAATTATTATTTGGTCCCTATATGCTGGTAATATGTCATATTATTCGGTCACTATGTGGTGGTAATATGTGGTCTGGTCATGGTGTGGTTGTATTTGTGCCTTTTATGTGATATGATGCGGGTACTATGTGGTCTGGTCATGGTGTGGTGGTATTTCTCCCCTGTATGTGGTATTATTGGTCTTGGTACAGTGGATTGTGTTGTGTTTGACGGTCATTAGTCTTCTCTGATATTAATTAGGAGAATATTCTTTATTTCCATTAGAGATTAAATACTTTGTAAACAGCGGCAGAGATGCACTTACAGGGGTTTCCTGTGGAAAAACGTAATCTCCTATTCACAGGACAAGTGATAACGTATTGATTGGGGGGGTCTAACTACTTGGACCCATTCAGCAAAATGTGGAACTTTTTATCCCCATTAGACTGGAGTGGCATGTCCGACTTGACCACTGATCCATTCATTCCCTCAGTGGCTGCACTTGTATTTTTATAGAAGCTCCAAAGAGAATGAATGAAGCTTCGGTCAGATATCTAACCTGCTGCTCCATTTTAAAATGGGGATAAGTGTCCTATCAACGATAAAACTTTCTCATTCTTCCGGTCGGTGCAGTTTCTAATGGTCGGACGTATGCGATCAGCTATCCTATAGAGCCCATGGATCGGTGATAAATTGTTTTAACCAAAGAACCACATTAATGTAAACTACCGTAATTATACATCCCAGTTATGGGGATGCACAGTAGATGTACAGGAGCCGCCTGTGTTTTACAGCCGATGCTCCACTATAATGGGGATAACGACTGACAGATATTAGCATATAGCTGTAGGATGGGGCCCTAGAGTCCATTCCCCTGGTGGGCCCCAGACACCCCAGTTCGACCCTGAATATACATCATTGTGGATTATCAGATACCGGATTTAGGGAAATTTCTCTGTAATATGGAAGGCAATGACATGAATAGAGAGCAAAATCTGGTTTGTCTACAATCTTTTTTATTTGTTAGGTTCTTTCCTGTTACAGCACTTCTGTCCTGTAGTATAAACCTTCTCTCACACTAGTGCTAGCACTAAACCTTGGTTTGCCTTCTTCTAAAGTCTCTGTTGTCCCCGCAGACTTAGAGATTTCCAGCATTACTCCATGCAGCCATAAGGACCTTCTCTCTTTACTCCTTGGGTTTCCGCTGTCCTAGCAGGAAGTGAGAAACGTTCTCGTAAATCACAAGGATGGTACAGCAGGCGGGGTCGCTCAAAATAACTTGGGGGCAATTTTCTTTAGAAGTCCGTATATACTCGTGTATAAGCCGACCCATGTATAAGCCGACCACCCTAATTTTGTCACAAAAAACTGGGAAAACTTATTGACTCGCCTATAAACCTAGGGTGGAAAATGCCGAAGCTACTGGTAAATTTCAAAAATAAAATGGGCCCCATAAGATGTTCCATAAAGTTCATGATGGCCCCATATAATGCTCCATAAAGTTCATGATGGGTTCCATAAGATGCTCCATACAAAAATATGCCTAATAATGCTGCACAGTGAATAATGGTAGCCCTATAACATGGTCCATAATAACATATGCCCCATATAATGCTGCACAGTGATTGGTGGCCCCTTATAATGCTGCATGGAGAATGGACCCTTATAATGCTGCACAATGATTAGTGGCCCCTTATAATGCTGCACAGTGATTAGTGGCCCCTTATAATGCTGCACAGTGATTAGTGGCCCCTTATAATGCTGCACAGTGATTAGTGGCCCCTTATAATGCTGCACATTGATTAGTGGCCCCTTACAATGCTGCACGGTGATTAGTGGCCACTTATAATGCTGCACAGTGATTAGTGGCCCCTTGAAATGCAGTGATTAGTGGCCCCTTATGCTGCACGGTGATTAGTGGCCCTTTGTAATGCTGCACAGTGATTAGTGGCCCCGTATAATGCTGCACAGTGATGAGAGGCCCCCTTATAATGCTGCACAGTGATGAGTGGCCTCTTATAATGCAGCACAGTGATGAGTGGCCCCATATAATGCTGCACAGTGATTACTGGCCCTATATAATGCTGCACAGTGATTACTGGCCCCATATAATGCTGCACAGTGATTAGTGGCCCCTTGTAATGCTGCACAGTGATTATTGGCCCCTTGTAATGCTGCACAGTGATTAGTGGCCCCTTGTAATGCTGCACAGTTATTAGTGGCCCCTTGTAATGCTGCACAGTGATGAGTGGCCCCTTGTAATGCTGCACAGTGATGAGTGGCCCCTTATAATGCTGCACAGTGATTAGTGGCCCCTTGAAATGCTGCAGTGATTAGTGGCTCCTTATTATGCTGCACGGTGATTAGTGGCCCCTTATTATGCTGCACGGTGATGAGTGGCCCCTTATAATGCTGCAAGGTGATGAGTGGCCCCTTATAATGCTGCACAGTGATGAGTGGCCCCTTATAATGCTGCACAGTGATGAGTGGCCCCTTATAATGCTGCACAGTGATGAGTGGCCCCTTATAATGCTGCACAGTGATGAGTGGCCCCTTGTATTGCTGCACAGTGATTAGTGGCCCCTTACAATGCTGCTGCCGCAGCCTCAATTAAAAAAATGAAAAAAAAAACTATATACTCACCTTGTCACTGCTGCAGCTGCTGCTCCTCAGCGTTGCTGGCTCTGCAGTGACTGTTCAGGCAGAGGGCGCCTGCTAACTACGTCATGGCACCCTCTGACCTTAACGTCACTGCCAGAGGAAGCAAGACAGCAGAGCGATGCGCAGCGGTGGAATGGGGCACAGGTGAATATGGCTCCCCCCGTTATACTCACCTCTCCTGGCATGTCTCTGCAGCCCCCCGTGCTTGTTCCATCTTCTCAGTGCTGTTCTTCCTGCTTTCTGCGGTCACGTGGTGCCGCTCATTACATATGTGCATATTAATGAGGGTAATGAGCGTACCACGTGACCGCTGAAAGCAGGAAGAACAGCGCCGAGAAGATGGAATAAGCACGGGGGGCTGCAGAAACATGCCAGGAGAGGTGAGTATGATCTCCGACACCCCCCCGCTCCCCCTCCCTGGCCGACCCCCGGTATATGACTCGCGTATAAGCCGAGAGGGGGACTTTCAGCCCCAAAAAATGGGCTGAAAATCTCGACTTATACGCGAGTATATACTGTAAGCCTTTTTTGTCCTTTAAGACAGAAGAAACAAAACTATTAACTCTTCTTCTAAGGTCTGACTGTGAGCTCGGACCCTCCCCAGCTATTTGTTAGGGCACTCCAGGCTAAGGGGTTGTACTGCTATGCTCTGTTATTGCAGACTTCATCATCCCAATCATAGTTCATCATCAGCACATCAGCCCCATCATAGTCCATCATCAGCACATCAACCCCATCATAGTCCATCATCAGCACATCAGCCCCATCATAGTCCATCATCAGCACATCAGCCCCATCATAGTCCATCATCAGCATATCAGCCCCATCATTGTCCCATAATGAAAGAAGTGTTGTTGCGCATTCTTAACAGCCGCTTGTTCCAGACACCCTGTTCTTAGGATTGGTGGGGGTCCTGGCAGTGAAACACCCGTAATCAGCAAGTTATGATCTACCAATGGCTAGGGGATAACTTGCTGAGGAGGCAGAAGTTGGGGACTACTGTTTTTAAAGACCGCAATACCTATATCAGGAGCTGTAAAGAAATATATGTTTCTAAGCTTTATCTTGAGTCCATTTTCCTTGTCGATAATTCTTAGATAATTCTGGGAAAAAAAGTATTTTAATACATATAACAAACTTAAATTGTCTTTGGAGAATAAAGTCTATCGGCGGTCAGTGCAGTGTACTACATTAGTTTGTGGGACAGAACATGTTGATAAAGGGTCGGTCTCATCACTGCACTCACCGTCCATAAGCTTTATTAGGGTAGATATCCACAGAATATGGATATAGTAGATGTATACCCCCTCTCAGGAATCCTTCCCTCATATTAGCTATGATGACTACATTCCACTGCAAACAGCAGAAGAAACTTGAGGCGCACTATTTACAAGAGGAGTTTTCCCATACATTTATGTGTTATCCATAAAATATTCTATAAATGTCTGATAGGCAGAGGTCCCGGACGTGAAACCCGCATCTGTCTACAGACCTGGGGAACTATGAATGTACAGATGGCCATTCACTATTGGGGAGGTTCCTATAAGATCTGAGTACTCAGCCTTGTGTTTGGTTATTTTCATAGACCTTGACATGAGCGGCAGGGTACATATGAAACCAGTGCTCCACCCAATTCTTCCTGAAGCAATTTTGTGGCTGATTCAAGACCCCTGTACTATTGATTTGAGGGTTCCTAAATGGTTGGAGACCCACACCAGTCTAATGTATTTGAGATGTTGTACCCTCTTAACGAAAGATCAGAGGAAAATACCTTCAACAAAACTGCTGGTTGGGTCGGATGTGGTATTCTGAGCCACTTGGTTTGTTGTCTCACATGTTTATGCTTAAAGTTCTTAATGGTTTGTTCTTGTTGAGTTTATGGGACCTTTGTCTATACTGTACTGTTCCTTTTTCATTTTTTTAGATAAGCATTCCATACTGTTAGGTGAAGAACTGGTGCTACCCTTCTTCACATTGAGGCATCATCCTACCATTGTGATCAGAAGCCCTATAACCCGGCTTCATTGTTAGGATGCAGGATTTATATAAATTAGCTCTACTGGGGTCTTAAAAGTGCAGGCATTGAGGAAGAAGTACAAAATCAGCAGGCAAATGAGTAGTCAGAAACAAGCAAAGGTCAGGGCAGGCAGCAGTGCAGAAACATAACCGGAAACAAGCAGAGGTCAGGGCAGGCAGCAGTGCAAAAACATAACCGGAAACAACCATAAAACCAAAGAAAAAAAACGACCCACAGTCCATATAGTGCAGAATAATATACATTTTTATTAGTATCACAGATTAATAACCGGAAACAAGCAGAGGTCAGGGCAGGCGGCAGTGCAGAAGCATAATCCATTGAGCAAGCTGAGGTCAGGGCAGGCGGCAGTGCAGAAACATAATCCATTGAGCAAGCTGAGGTCAGGGCAGGCGGCAGTTCAAAAACATAATCCATTGAGCAAGCAGAGGTCAGGCAGGCGGCAGTGCAGAAACATAATCCATTGAGCAAGCAGAGGTCAGGGCAGGCGTCAGTTCAAAAACATAATCCATTGAGCAAGCAGAGGTCAGGGCAGGCGGCAGTTCAAAAACATAATCCACTGAGCAAGCAGAGGTCAAGGCAGGCGGCAGTGCAGAAACATAATCCATTGAGCAAGCAGAGGTCAGGGTAGGCGGCAGTTCAAAAACATAATCCATTGAGCAAGCAGAGGTCAAGGCAGGCGGCAGTGCAGAAACAATCCATTGAGCAAGCAGAGGTCAGGCAGGCGGCAGTTCAAAAACATAATCCATTGAGCAAGCAAAGGTCAGGGCAGGCGGCAGTGTAGATGCATAACTTTAAACAAGCAGAGGTCAGGGCAGGCGGCAGTATAGAAACATGATCCATTGATCAAGCCATAGTCAAAACCGGAAAATCTGTCTAAGAAGCAGCTGTGCAGAAGATGGTATGTGCTTGCTGCAAGCAACTCGCCACTACATTTTCCGCCGGCTAAATCAAAGTGCCGCGGAATTCTCTTCTCGGGAGAATGATCTTCCTAGGACTTGGAAGGAAACCCAAATCTCTCTTGTAGGCACGTTGTACATCCTGTGGGCTCATCAGCATTACTTGCATGATCTTTCCAGTGGTATAGCTGACTGGCAGGTGTGGTGTAGGATTGTAGCCTTGTTTAGCAGTCACCTTAATACGCGGTTGATGGTCGTAAGGCATACTGAGGAGTATACGTGCTTGAGAGGGAGTTAGCTCCATCCAGGTGCATGGGGATGGGCTCCTGGGCAATGTGGCTGTTGTCTCTTCCTCATCTACTGTTCTGGTGAGTATCAGGCGTTCCTTCATACCCTCTGGCTCTGCGCTGATGTTTGCTGCAGGTTGTACGAATCGGCCTATTTCGGGCATTGTAGGATATGGTGGTGGACTTTTCAGTCTGGAATATCGGTCCTTTGCCTTTTCTGGTGTTTTGAACAGGCATTTAATAATTGACACGATATAATAAAGCACTGCCATCACATACCCCGTGAAGCCAGTTGGCCTTTGGTGGTGTTCAGGCCTCTGACTGTATAGGGATGTCCTGGCATGTGGGAGACGTCTCCGTGGTTGGAACTTTCCTCCAGCTACGGGTGCAGCCATTAGGCTGCCTTCCCCTCCACACACACAAAAGTGTGTGCGGATGGTAGAAAACACTCCCAAAAAAAAGAAATAAAAGTAAAAAAAATAAACAAAACAAGTAAAAAGTGATTTACAAGTCGCTCTGGGTTAGTGTTCAGCTCTCCTCTCTATCTCTGCTTGCCTCGCACTGACCGTTCTTGCGGAACATTCCATGACTCGTGGACAACGCTTCTGTGATGTCATAAAGACGAACATGGCAATGGGTCTAATATAGGAGAACTAGTTATGTTACCCATGGCAGACCATCCAATACCAGCTGCCACTGTACGGATAGGGGTTAGCTGGATTGGGATGAGATGTATAAAAACTTACCGGTACAATAGCGCAAGTCATTGCTTTATTTACTGTTTTTGCTTTTTTACCTGTTTACAGGCAAATCTTTCTATTTGATATTTTCAAACCTGTATAATTCTGTATCCTCATATGTGAGATAATGTGATGTATCTATTGTCAGCTCCTTGTAGGAATGTCTCCTCCTCTCTTCCCGGTAACACGGATCACCCGTGATGGGCACAGACCATTGCTGTAGTCGGAATTATTTCATATAGCTTCAGAATAAATGTTAAATAATATTGTATTTTTTCCATATAATTGGCTCAGATCACTTTTTTTAATTTGTCTGTAATTCTAAGTAGTGATAAAAAAATAAATAACCCCAAGTGTGAACCTGGTGTAGAACGTACAAATTGTCCAGAGTCTCTCCTGGGCCATGTTCACACGTGCAGAAGTGCTGCATTGTTTCCATAGGTATTCGCACTAAAGCAATCAAAACTTTTTATTGTATTTTTTTGTGGCAGTTTTTTCGAATGCATTTTTTTTAGTAGAGGAATGCTTCAGTTCCACAATTGGAGACTTCATTGGAATTTTGCATGCGTTTTTTATGCTCTCCATATAATATAGTGGAAAATATTAAACAAAAGCATCAAAAAGTTCACACTTCTGCTGCACCATTAGCCCCTGTATGTAGTACAGCTTAGGCCTCTTTCACACTTCAGTTTTTTGCATCAGTTCAAATCCGCCAAAAAGGCAGACAAGCGGATCCGTTCTGAACTGATGTGAACGGATGGCACAGGATCCTGAAAATGAGGAAATTTAAAGGAAACGCTGGTCGGGAAGGAGAGAGAGAGAGAGTTTTGTTGCAAGCTCCGTTTTGAAATCTTTGAGGATGGTGACGGACAGCAACTTTTGGCGGATCCTCAAAAAAAAAACTGATGAAACGGACAGCCATCCGTCACAATCCGCCATTAATGCAAGTCAATGGGGAAAAAACGGATCCTCAAAAAAAAACTGAGGATCCGTTTTTGTCAAAACCTGACGGATTGTGACTGATTGCAAAAAACTGAAGTGTGAAAGGGGCCTTAGGGAGCGATAAATGAAGTGAAAAGAAAAGTAAAACAACAAAAAAAGATTTAAACAAATCTGAAAAAAAAACTCATAAAAGTTCAATTTTCCTCCATTGAAAATGAACATAAAAAAAAATGTCAAGTGATATCGCCACATCCAGCAAAGTCCGAGCTATCAAAATATAAAAATAATTAACCCAATTGGTAAACACAAAAAATTTAAAAACGCCAACATTGCGGTATTTTTTGGTCGCTGCAATACCACTTAAAATACGTAACAAGCAACTAAAATGTCATATGTATCCCAAAGTAATATCCATAATAACGTCTCGCCTTATGAAAAAATAATCCCTCTCATAGCTCTATTGAACGAAAAAGTAAAACTACGGGTCTCGGAAAATGGCAACACAAACTCCAACATATTTTTTATTTCAAAGTCTTGATTTTTTTTCTACCACTAAAATAATTTAAAAATCTGGGCACGTTTAGTATCTCTGTAATCATACTGATGAGGAGAATCATATTACATGGTCATTTTTACCACATAATGTACGCCGTAAACATAATTAAGGTCAGAATTGCGTTTTTTTTCACAATTTTCCCATTTCCCTGTACATTGTGTGTCAGGATAAGTCACAACCACTGCCACCAATATTTCTTGAACACCACTTGCTCACGACACACCTGCCCTGGGATGTTACTATAAAGGTGAACCTCCCATATTCTTTTGTCCACTCACCTAAGCGCACCCCGCAGACAGTTCTCACATCCACATCACACTGTTTGCTGCTATCGGTCACTGTTTTGATAGGCCAGTGAGACACCTGCGCTGGGTCACACACTAGCACACATGCCACCCAGCTTTTCTGAGCCCCTGATAGGTGCTCTTCTTTTACTTTTGTATACACATACAGCAAAACACAACCAAGGTATACTCGCCGTCCTCAGGGTTTGGGGGACGTTTAGCGCAGAAAAGAACAAACTTATTAAAATTTAGATTTAAAGGGATCCTGTCAGCAGGATTGTGAACAGTAAAGTACAGACAGTGTCAGGTCTACGCTGTTATACTGATTAAAATGAGGTGACCTGGGTGATGAAATGCATCTTGTGGTTGTTGTGTAATCTGTATTTGTAAATTTCTGTTATTGAGATTCTGGTGCTCCGGGTGTTTGTGGGGTTACAAAAAAAAGGTTTGCATTCATCAAAATGGTGCCTGTGCTGTAGTATAATACATGACTAATATCAATATGTAGACATGTGTAAGGGGTTGAGAGTCTTACCCCTTTAAACCCCCATGTTGCTGTTGTACTTGTATATATATTTATATATATGTTATACCATTGTTGCGCATTATCGTATATTTCATGTTGCTGTATTATTTATATAGCATAAGCTATGTTTCTGCACCTTGTACTTGGTAGGGACAGTGCAGTCTGGGCTATGGTCACTAGATGGGGCACTGAGCTCATTGCACAGTAGATGTAGCTGTAGGACATATAGGAGTTAACTGTAGGAGGGGATAGCTGGAGAATAAGCCAGGATGGTCTTCCAGTTTCAGGCAGTCAGAGGCCTGACCCCTTTGTGCTCGGGTGGGCTATATGCCTGAGCTGCCTAACTACCCCGTGATGTTAAAGCTGATGCCCAGCCATCTAGAGAAGAACACGGTACTGCAGAATCAGCAATAAAGTGGAAAAGAGTGTAAGTAAACAGAGGAAGATTGAAGGTTACCGTAAAAGGGTACGGGCAGGTCACTCCAGAATGTGGTGGAAAGCTACGTGGGCTGAATCTCTGATGTCCGGGGCGAAACATGCTGGAGAGCGCTTCACCGTGGTGACGCTATACAGGGAGGACACTGAGGAGCTATCTGAGACGCTTCGTCAAACGGAAACACTGCAAGGAACAGTGAAGGGAAAGATGAAGTAATGTGCTGTCTTTACTGTGATGAAAATGCTGGAAACTATGTGGATGTGCTGTGTCCTGAAGAAAATAAATTTGCTCAGTTAAGAGTTGCCCTGGACTGTGTCTCTATTCATTGGGATCAAGGATCAGCATCAAGTCGGCGTAGCAAAGGGGACGCTGACGGCACGGTGAGTATTCACCGTACCATGCAAGAGAAGAGGTACCGTTTTCCTGTAGAGGGAGGTCAGGGTATACAATGCCCGAACCCGAAATACTCAGCCACGACTACTGCCCTGGCTGACCTTTACACATAAAGTGTAGAAGTCGGGGGGGAAAGTGGGGAATGTGGTCTAGAAGTGATCAAGTATAGTGTGTTATTTTCTGCAGCAAACGTGTCCTGGCTGGAAGAGGAAGAAAAGCGAAGATGAATCGCTACAAATACAGAGGTCACTGGTAAGTCAGTGATTTACCTGGACACTTACATTATATAGTATATACAGAGCTCCTGTGTATAATGTCACTGGTGATCCTTGTATTACCTGTACGCTGACTATATGCAGAGCTCCTGTGTATAATGTTACTGGTGAGTCACTGTATTACCTGTACACTATACACTATATACAGAACTCCTGTGTATGTCTCCAGTGATCATTCTATTACTTGTACACTGACATTATATATACAGACAGGTAGCGTCGGACTGATTCTCCGGTGGGCCCTGGCATCTGGTGGGCCCTGGCACCTCTACTGGTATACAGGGACAGCAGTTGCCTAGGGCCCCCACTGCTCCAGGGGCCCCCAGCCAGTGCCACACAGCTGCTATGGGGGCCCTGCCAGCGGAGCAGCAGCGGGTGTCAGGAGGCAGGAGCCACTGTCCCCACTACTAAAGAGAAATGAATATTCATTCACTCTCGGCCTTCACTCACCCCGGGGCCCCGCTCCCCAACCTAGGCAGCCGGCGCCGCGCTCAATTGCAGTGGAAGAGAGAGCATCTCTCTCCCATCAGTCCCCTCTGCTCCTGACTCACAGCCGATGCGCGATGACGTCACTTCATCGCGCACCCGCTGTGTGTCTGGCAGACGGGTCAGCTGCTGACACTGAAGCCGTCATCAGCGTGGGAGCAGGAGGAGAGGTGAGTATTGTGGTTTGTTTTTTATATATCTCTATATCTATCTATATCTATCTCTATATCTATCTGTCTCTATATCTATATATCTCTATATCTATCTATTTCTATCTGTATATCTATATCTCTATCTCTATATCTATCTGTCTCTATCTTAGATATAGAGATAGATATAGATAGATAGATAGATATAGAGGTAGATATAGATAGATATAAATAGTCTATATCCATCTATCTCTATACCTATCTATATCTATCTCTATCTATTATCTTTATATCTATCCATCTATATATCATCTATCCATAGATCTATCTATTTATCCCCTATCTATCTATCTATATACCTATCTATAGCTATCACTATCTATTATCTTTATATCTATCTATCTATCTATCCATATATCTATTTATCCCCTATCTATCTATTTATCTATCTATATCTATCTAGGTCTATCTATCTATCTCTATAGCTACCTATATCTTTCACTATCTATTATCTTTATATCTTTATTTCTATCTGTCTATCCATAGATCTATCTATCT